>NC_080173.1:11735546-11766830 GCF_950295315.1 Erinaceus europaeus
ATAGAAATACCACCAGAGGAAGCCCCTGTGTGGTGGTGCTTCTCCCTCTTGTGTGTCTCTATATGAAAGTCTGGGGACAGCAGTAGAATCTCACGTATTTGAAGCCCTGATATTAAAAAGAATGCAGAGGGTTTTCCTTTCTTCTCTGGAATCATTTATATTCCTGTTCTCTCTATTCCAAACTAGATTTTAGATTTTAGGGTGCTACTTTTAAATTTATTTAATTTATTTATTTGCCTCTAGGGTTATTTATTTATTTTTTAATTTCAATAGAGGGTAAGATGAAATGGGGCCTGCAGAGTGGTAAAGCATTTAACTTGAAAGCATCAGATTCTTAGTCCAATCCCTAGCATTCTATATGCTAGTGATGTTTTTTCTCTCCCTCTTTTTTTTTTTAAATGTTTATTTTTTTAATTTTTTATATTTATTTTCTCTTTTGTTGCCCTTGTTGTAGTTATTATTGTTGTTGTTACTGATGTCATCATTGGATAGGACAGAGAGAAATGGATAGAGGGGGGAAGACAAAGAGGGGGAGAGAAAGACAGATACCTGCAGACCTGCTTCACCACTTGTGAAGCGACTCCCCTGCAGGTGGGGAGCCAGGGGTTCGAACAAGGATTCTTAAACCAGTCCTTGTGCTTTGTACCAACTGCGCTTAACCCGCTGTGCTACCACTCGACTCCCCTCTCATCTTTTATTAGGAAAAATAAAATAAAATAGGGAGTCATCACAGCACTGCTCCACCATTTGTGGTTTCGTAGGCAGCTACACCCATATGCGGTGCCTCAGTCATGAAGTTGACTTCAGACCCCTGTAGGGTGATATGACCAGAAACCTTGTGTTCCATACTGTGACTGGGGTTCAATCCCCGATGCTCATGGATGCAAATTCTGTGCCTCAACAGGCTGAGTTGTATCTTTGGCCCTTACCTTTACATTTTATAGTTATTTCCTTAATTTTATTTAACCAGAGCACTGCTCAGCTCTGGCTGATGGGGGACTGAATCTGGGACCTCAGAGCCTCAGGCATGAGTCTTCTGGAGAACCAGTATGCTGTCTCCCCAGCCATTTTATTTATAATTATTTAGGATAAGTGAAATAGCTTACTTGGTGTGCTGCTTTCCCATACAAGCGACCCATGTTCAAGTCTGATCTCTACTGCACTCAAGAAAGCTTTGGGCTAGAAAGGGACCTACCCTATGACCCTGCAATTCCTCTCCTAGGGATATATCCTAAGGAACCAAACACACCCAACCCAAAAGATTCGTGTACACCTATGTTCTTGGCAGCACAATTTGTAATAGTCAAAACCTGGAAGCAACCCAGGTGTCCAACAACAGGTAAGTGGCTGAGCAAGTTGTGGTCTAGATACACCATGGAATACTACTCAGCTATTAAAAATGATTGCAACATTTCTAGTCCATCATAGATGGAGCTTGAAGAAATCATGTTAAGTCAGAAACAGAAGAATGGGGAGTCGAGCTGTAGCACAGCGGGTTAAGCACAGGTGGCTCAAGGCACAAGGACCGGCGTAAGGATCCCGGCTCAAACCCCGGCTCCCCACCTGCAAGGGAGTCGCTTCACAGGCGGTGAAGCAGGTGTCTTATCTTCCTCTCTCTCTCTTCCCCTCCTCTCTCCATTTCTCTCTGTCCTATCCAACAACGATGACATCAAGAACAATAGTAATAACTACAATAAAACAAGGGCAACAAAAGGGAAAACAAATATTTAAAATAATAATAAAAAAAACAGAAGAATGAATATGGGATGATCTCACTCATGGGCAGAAGTTGAAAAACAAGATCAGAAAACACTAAGCAGAACTTGGACAGGAGTTGGTGTACTACACCAAAGTAGGACACTCTGGAGTGGGTAGGGGGTAGAGTTCAGGTCCTGGAACAGGATGGCAGAGGACCTAGTGGGGGTTGTAGTATTGTGTGGAATATTGAGAAATGTTATGCATGTACAAACTATTATATTTACTGTCAAATGTAAAACATTAATTCCTCAATAAATTAAAAAAAAATAAAGCTTTGGTGCTGTGGTCTCTTTCAATTTCTCTCTGCCTCTTATCTTAAAAAAAAAAAGTTTATTGGGGATCGGGCGGTGGCGCAGTGGGTTAAGCGCATGTGGTGCAAAGCACAAGGACCAGCGTAAGGATCCCGGTTCAAGCACCCGGCTCCCCACCTGCAGGGGAGTCACTTCACGGGCAGTGAAGCAGGTCTGCAGGTGTCTTTCTCTTTTTCCCCCTCCCCATTTCTCTCTGTTGTATCCAACAACAAACAACATCAACAATGGCAATAATAATAACCACAATGAAGCTACAACAACAAGGGCAACAAAAGGGGGAAAAATGGCCTCTAGGAGCGGTAGATTCATGGTGCAGGCACCGAGCCCAGCAATAACGCTGGAGGGGGAAAAAAAAAGTTTATTATTTATTTATTTTATTGTCACCCACCCAGGGCTTCACCATTCCAGAATGACTTTTTCTGAGAGAGACAGATAAGGAGGGAGACAAGGAGCCTCATTTCTTAGGAAGAAAAAAAAAAAACTTCCAGCGAGATGTAACTATCACAACCGCAAATGATCACACACAGAAAGAGAGAGACAACTATGTAATTATTTTTAATGTCCAGAGCTCATGACACAAGGGTTAGGGTTTTCTCCCAGACTTGAGTTTATAAACTTTCGATTGGCCTGTGAGGCCAATAGGGATACTTCTTCGTGTCTAATTTAGTTTCTGGGAAGGCTTCATTCAGGTCCTCGATGGTCATCAGCTCAAATGGAATTATGTTTCTCAGCCTTTCCAGCTGCAAGAAAGTGAAATGTGTTAAGGGAAATAAAGTGCAGAAATGCAGAAAGAATCCAAATTAAAGTTGTATGATTGTAAAGGAGAGAAAACATTACAGGAAAGGGCTCATCCTTACCTCTTTCTGATATTCCTCAATTTTGACATTTGAGAGAGACACAAACTCAGCACAACTTTTAACCTTTAAGAGAAGGGAGAAATTCTGTTTTAAAATCCAGTTATACTTCCTGACCCTGAGGATTCCAAGATAAGAAGCCCAGACTCCATTTAAGTGTTCCCACTCTCACAGCTTTCACTAATACCAACCAAGAAATCTACACAAGAGAACGTGTGGTGGCAGACCAGGAATTACTTCTCTAGCCTGATGAGTGTGTTTCATAGCGGGTGGTCACTGAATGGTCAAGACAAATCATAGCACACCTACCCTCACCTCTGTTTGGTAGTCATTTTTTATTTTTAAAAAATATTTATTTATTTATTTCCTTTTATTACCCTGTTGTTTTTTACTGTTGTAGTTATTATTGTTGTTGTCGTCATTGTTGGATAGGACAGAGAGAAATAGAGAGAGATGGGGGAAGACAGAGCGGGGGAGAGAAAGATAGACACCTGCAGACCTGCTTCACCGCCTGTGAAGTGACTCCCCTGCAGGTGGGGAGCCAGGGGCTCAAACCAGGATCCTTATATCCGTCTTTGAGCTTAGCGCCACCTTCGCTTAACCCACTGCACTACCGCCTGACTCGTTTTTTGTTTTTATTGGATAGAAGCAGCCAGAATCTAGAGGACTGGGGAAACTGCAGGGTGGGTGGGTGGGGGGAGAGACAGAGAATCACCTGCAGCCCTGTCTCACCACTCATGAAGCTTCTCCCCTGCAGGTGGGAACTGGGGCTTGAACCCCAGTCCTTGTGCACTGTGACACATGCACTCAACCAGGTGCATCACCACTGGGCCCCAGGTTCCAACATTTTGCTCTCACTGCATTTAAGCCAATAGTTACAGATGTGAATACTGTGTCTGACAATTTTTCTACGCAATTACAACTCCTTAATTGTTCTGGACAGCTTTGGTGAGGTATAATGGATACAGGAGACAACACACAAATTCAGAGTACCACTCAATATGGTTTTTCCTTTTCTTCTTCTTCTATTTTAATATAGAATATCATTGTCACCAGGGTCATCACAGAGTCTCTGCGCCTACAATTCCTCCACTCCCAGAGAACACTTTTTTTTTTTTAAAAAAATTATATTTATTTACTAATGAGAAAGATAGGAGAGAGAGAAAGAACCAGGTATCACTCTGGTACATGTGCTACCGGGGACTGAACTCAGACCTCATGCTTGAGAATCCAATGCTTTATCCATTGTGCCACCTCCCGGATCACAGAGAACACTTTTTTTTTTTTTTTTTTTAAGATAGAAGCTGAGGGCTGAGCGGTGGAGCACCCAGTTAAACATACCTATTACCAAGCAGAAGGACCGAGTTCAAGCCCCTGCTACCCATTTGCAGGGGGTCTACTTCACAAGTAGTAAAGCAGGTCTGCAGCTGTCTTTCTCTCCCTCTCTCTGTATCTCCCTTCCCCTCTCAATTTTTCTCTGTCCTATCTAATAAAAGTTAGAAAGGGGGGAAAAAAAAAAAGGAAAAAAATGACTGCCAGGAGCAGTGGATTTGTAGTGCTAACACCAAGCCCCAACAACAACCCTGGTGGCAATCGTATACCCTGGTGAGGCAGTATACTGGTTATGCAAAAAGGCTTTCGTGCCTCAGGCACCAAAGAGCCCAGGTTCAATCCCCAGCACCACCTTAAGTCAGAGCTGAGCAGTGTTCTGGTAAACAAAACAAAGCCAACAAACGAAGCAATGGTGGCTGTTTCAGGGGAACCATATGATATTAACTCGTAGGCTATTTTATTTTACCAAAAAAAAAAAAAAGTGTTACTTATTGATAAGAAGGAGGGAGAGAGAGAGAGAACCAGAGCACATACAATCCTGGGCATGAAACCCAGGATGACCTCTTGCTTGAAGGTCTGATACTGTATCCACCGTGCTCAGCTCCGGTTTATAGTCTTGCTGGGGACTGGGTCCAGAAACTCAGAAGTCAGGGACGGGAGTTCTGTCTTCCGGGCCCTACTCAGCATCTCTGAGGTACATTCATGTCACCACATTTATTAGTAGCTTATTCTCTCTCTCTCTTTTTAATATCTTTATTTATTGGATAGGAACAGCCAGAAACTGAGAGGGAAGGAGGAGACAGAGAGACACCTGCAGCCCTGCTTCACCACTCGCAAAGTTTTCCCCCTGCAGGTGGGGGCCAGGGGCTCGAACCCGGGTCCTTTTGCACTGTAACATGTTGCTCAACCAGGTGCGCCACCGCCCGGCCCTGCTTATTCTCTTTCATTGCTCCCTTTAGGTCTCTCAACCTTCAGATCCAGAGCTGTTGGCAGGAAGGGAATTCGAAAGTAAGTTTCAACTACTTACATCTTCTTTCTCTTCAGCATCCACCAGGGCTGTATATTTATCTTCTGGCACAGGAACCTTCAGGGCATTGAACTACACACAGGGACAGTGAGTCATTGTCAGTATACCCAGGAGTTCAAAGACAGGATTCAAAGCCTTTAGCCCTTACAGAGCATATGAAAACGCATCCTTTTCACACTCGTGAAGCTTGTTCCTCCCTCCACAGTGGGTACTCTACCGGGAGGGCTGTCACCCAGCCTCACAATGCTTAATCATGACGAGCTTTTGTTCTTCATCTGAGACAGTTGGGTTTCAAAGTGAAGCTTTCCCCCTGCAGGTGAGGACTGGGGGCTTGAACCTAGGTCCTTGTGCATGGTGATGTTTGCGTTCAACCGTGTGTGCCACCACCTGGCCTGAGCTCTCTCTTTTTTTTAGTTTTTTAAAAAATATTTACTTAGTCCCTTTTGTTGCCCATGTTGTTTCCTTATTGTTGTGTTGTCATTGTTGTTGCCCGACTTCCCTAAGCTCTTTGTTTTTTACATTTTTCAAAATACTTATTTTCCTTTTAGTCGCCCTTGTTTTTTATTGTTGTTGTAGTTATTATTGTTATTGTTGTTGTCATCATTGCTGGATAGGACAGAGAGAAATGGAGAGAGGAGGGGAAGACAAAGAGGGGGAGAGAAAGACAGACACTGGCAGACCTGCTTCACCGCCCGTGAAGCGACTCCCCTGAAGGTGGGGAGCCGGGGGCTCGAACTGGGATCCTTATGCTGGCTTTTGTGCTTTGCGCCACGTGCACTTAATCCACTGTGCTACCGCCCAACTCCCCTAAGCTCTCTTTTAAATAAAACCCCAATGGGCTTAACTGACAGAAGCCTTTTTTAAAAAAAGATTTTATTTATTTATTAATGAGAAAGACAGGAGGAGAGAGAAAGAACCAGACATCACTCTGGCACGTGTGCTGTCGGGGATTGAACTCAGGACCTCATGCTTGAGAGTCCAAAGCTTTATCACTGCACCACCTCCCTTACCACTGACAGAAGTTTTTACGCACAGTGGAATGGCATGGCCTAAGAAGACTAGCTGAGCAATACAGCCCAGCTTAGCACTGTCCTAGCACAGAGCAGGCCCTCAATAAGCATCTCTTAGATGAACTAACAAACTTGGGATTGGATTCTGGGGATTACATTTATCAAAAGAAGGTAAGTGGATTGTAAGAGAAATGTAAGTGGAAGGTAAGAGAAATCAATTCTAAGAAACCTGATGAATGAATAACCTGGATAAGATGTTAACCACGACGAAACCTTCGGCTAAACCCAACTCTCCTGAGCTTCCTTCGCCATCTGTATGTTAACTCTAAATCCACTTTTCTTTTCTCACTGTCATCATGCATTTGTAACTGTATACCTTCCTTATTTACTTATTTATAATCTCTTTATTTTATTTATCATTGGAGACAGACAGAGAAATTGAGAGGGGAGAGGGAGGAGATACAAAGGGAGAGAGACAGAGAGACCCCTTCACCACTCGTGAAGCTTTCCCCCTGCAGGTGGGGACCCAGGGCTTGAACTGGGGTCACATTACAAGTTGCCTAGTCTTGGGTGGAGGGTAGGTAGCATAATGGTTATGTAAAGAGACTCTCATGCCCAAGGCTCCAAAGTCTCAGGTTCAATCCCCCACGCCACCATAAGCCAGAGCTGAGCAGTGCTCTGGTAAAAAACAAACAAGTTGCCTAGTCTTACCTTCTTCTCAAAGTCATCTACCAAGCCAGCCTTAGCTACATTGGCCTTGTAGTAAGCCCAGTCGATGGCAGGTGGTTTTTCAGGTAGAGCAGCCAACCTGATCAAATGGAAAAGCAACTGTCAGGGCCACTTCATGAGCAACAGAAAAACAAGCACAGTTATCTCCCTGTTTCCTTAGTCCTAAACTTTGCAATTATCATCACACTTTGTGATAGAGATCATAGGACTCCAAATCAATAAAATAAACAAACAAAAAACCCTTTCAATTGGAAAATAATTAGAGCTCTGTTTTCTGTCAGAAGACCATCAAAAATTCACCTATAACTCCAAAGCAGTTTTGCTTCCATATTCAGTGGCAAGTCAAGAAACTCTCTTTCAGAATGGTACTGACCTGGTGGTAAGGGTCTCATTCCAAGATTTCAGGGAGTTAGCAATGGCCTTCTGGTTTCGGGGGATGATCTCCCCAAAAGCTACCCAGTCAATGGTCTTTAAAGCAAGTTTTCTTCCAGCCATCTTAAAATCCTGGAAAATGAAAGTCGAATCAAAACAGAACTTTCAGAATCCTCTAAAGAGCATCTTACAAACATGCTCTAAGTACTATCACAGGAGCACTTAGTGGGCTTACTTAACAGCTGGGAAAAAGAGCACTTAGTGGGCTTACTTAACAACTGGGAAAAAGAGCACTTAGTGGGCTTACTTAACAACTGGGAAAAAGAGCACTTAGTGGGCTTAACAGTTGGGAAAAAGAGCGTGTAGGTGTGTGCGCGCCTCATGGAATGCATGATTCTACCACCCCCAGACAGATTTTTCCATTCTTTTCAGTTTAGATGGGGGGAACGACAGCACTACACCACTCTACCATCTGTGGAGCTGCCCTTCACTCCCACCCTGCTTGGTGGTGGTGCTTCTGTGTGTTGCCAGGCCTCAAACCCACAGTGTCACACATGGTTAGGTGTTTGCTCTATCTCCTAGCCCAGCCTGGGATAGAAATGCACTCTCTCACCTACATTGTCCTCCCTCTATTCCTTTATTATTTGTTTGTTTGTTTTTCTTTTTCTCTCTCTCCTGTGTTTCCTTAAAAGCAGTTACCTGTGTCGACTTAAGGATACTGCTAAGGTAATACTCATGCGCTGCGCCGTATAAGCACAGACACTCAGGCAGCAGCTCCACTAGACTGGGATGCGTTTCCATTCAGAGACTGAGAGAGAAGGCACAAGGCTGCACCCACAGCACTTCCGGTGTGCTCCTAGGACTGCAATCTGAGCCCGGCAAGGGGCACGCTCTGCCCAACCTCTTCTGCCCAAGGCTCCAGATTTAATCTGTCACCACCAGTAGCCAGTGCTGAGTGGCACTCTGGTAAGAAAATAAACAAATAGGGGGTCGGAGGAGTCCGGCGGTAGCACAGCGGGTTAAGCGCACGTGGCGCAAAGTGCAAGGACCGGCGTGAGGATCCTGGTTCGAGCCCCCGGCTCCCCACCTGCAGGACAGTCGCTTCACAGGCGGTGAAGCAGGTCTGCAGGTGTCTGTCTTTCTTTCCCCCTCCTCTCTCCATTTTTCTCTGTCCTATCCAATAACAACAATAATAAAACAACAAGGGCAACAAAAGGGAATAAAAATAAAAGATAGGGGGTTGGGCTGTACAGCAGCTGGTTAAGCGCACATGGCGTGAAACTTGAGGACCGGCTTAAGGATCCGGGCTCGAGCTCCCAGCTCCCCACCTGCAGGGGAGTCGCTTCACAATCGGTGATGCAGGTCTGCAGGTGTCTGTCTTTCTCTCCTCCTGTCTGTCTTCCCCTCCTCTCTCCATTTCTCTGTCCTATCCGGCAACAGCAACATCAACAACAATAATAATAACCACAACAATGATAAAAACAAGGACAACAACAAAAAAAAGAAGTAAAAAAAAAAAAAAGAAAGAAAGAAATGGGCAGGGGAGATAGCACAGTCGGTAGAGCACCGGGTGCGCATGCCTGAGGCCCCAGACTCAATTCCCAGCACATCCATAGGCCAGAGCTGAGCACTGCTCTGTTCACTCCTATGAAAATAAATCTTAATACAAACAGAGTCAGGCAGTGGTGGTTAAGTGCACATGGCGTGAAGCACAGGGACCCGCGCAAGGATACTAGTTCGAACCTCCGGCTCCCCACCTGCGGGGGTGGGGGGGGATGGGGGCGGGGTTTGCTTGGCAAGCCGTGAAGCAGGTTTTCAGGTGTCTTTCTCTCCCAGTCTGTCTTCCCCTCCTCTCTTAATTTCTCTGTCCTATCCAACAACAACAGCAATAGCAACAGTAACGCCAATAACAGCAACAACAACAACAATGGAAAAGAAACATGGCTGCCAGGAGCAGTGGGATGGCATAGTGGTGTAGCATTTGGGGGTTTGTACAATTGAGCTCCTGAGTTCAACTCCTGGAACAGCATATGCCAGAGTCCTGCTCTCTGATGAAATAAATTAAAACAAACAAACAAGGGGTTAGGAGATAGCACACATCATAGTGGTGGCGGCTGGGCTGGAATCTGGGACACTGGCATGGCAAAGCAGGTGTACCAGCCAGGTCAGCTGATCCTATCTCACCACCTTTCTAGGAAGGAAGGAAATAAGGAAGGAAGGAAGGGAGGGAGGGAGAAAGGAAGGAAGGGAGAGAAAGAGGAAGGGCAGGATCTTGGGAGCAGTGGATTTGTAGTGTAGGTACCAGGTTCCAGGTGACAATAAAATATGTAAAAAAAAAAACCACTTTCCTCATCTGCAAAATGGGGTTAAATTCAGCCCTGCTTACCTCAAAAGGCTGGCAAAAGTATCAAACACACACATCAGTTTGTTCTAGTCTTCTCTGAACTTAAAGGGCTTTCCATCCCCTCCTTATTAGGCTTTTTTAAAAAAACTTTTTAAAAATTAATTTATTTATTCTTTTTGTTGCCCTTGTTGTTTTTTTATTGTTGTAGTTATTATTGATGTCATTGTTGTTGGATAGGACAGAGAGAAATGGAGAGAGGAGGGGAAGACAGAGGGGGGGAGAGAAAGACAGACACCTGCAGACCTGCTTCACCACCTGTGAAGCGACTCCCCTGCAGGTGGGGAGCCTGGGGCTCGAACCAGGATCCTTAAGCTGGTCCTTGCGCTTTGCAACACGTGCACTTAACCTGCTGTGCTACCGCCCAACTTCCTTTTTTTCATTTTATTTTACTAGAGCATTGCTCAGTTCCGGCTTATGGTGGGACTGAGGAGCCTCATGCACCAGTTTTTGTATAATCATGATGCTATCCCCCCCGTAATTTAAAAAAAATATTTATTTTATTTATTTATTCCCTTTTGTTGCCCTTGTTGTTTTATTGTTGTAGTTATTGATGTTGTCGTTGTTGGATAGGACAGAGAGAAATGGAGAGAGGAGGGGAAGACAGAGAGGGGAGAGAAAGACAGACACCTGCAGACCTGCTTCACTGCCTGTGAAGCGACTCCCCTGCAGGTGGGGATCTGGGGTTCGAACCGGGAGCCTTATGTCGGTCCTCGTAGTTAACGCCACCTGCGCTTAACCCACTGCGCTACCGCCCGACTCCCCATCCCCTCCTTATATTGGCAAGAGACCTTTACATTCTTGTGTCTGGTTATCCTCTGAAGCACTACCACATATCCTGCATATACCAGCATTCTTTAAAAATATATATTTATGGGAGTCGGGCTGTAGCGCAGCGGGTTAAGCGCAGGTGGCGCAAAGCACAAGGACCAGCATAAGGATCACGGTTCGAACCCCGGCTCCCCACCTGCAGGGGAGTCGCTTCACAGGCGGTGAAGCAGGTCTGCAGGTGTCTATCTTTCTCTCCTCCTCTCTGTCTTCCCCTCCTCTCTCCATTTCTCTCTGTCCTATCCAACAATGACGACAACAACAATAATAACTACAACAATAAAACAACAAGGGCAACAAAAGGGAATAAATAAAATTAAATTAAATATATATATATATTTATTTATTTCTAATGAAAAGAGATGCAGAGAGAAAGGCCGGAGCGCTGCTCAGTTCTGGTTTATGGTGGTGCTGGGGGTTGAACCTGGAACTTCAGAGCTTTGGGCCTGTTTTGCATAACCATTATGCTGTCTCCCAAGCCCCATATATCAGAATTCTTAAAAATGTTCAATACATGGTGGCGCAAAGCGCAAGGACCGGCGTAAGGATCCTGGTTCAAGCCCCCGGCTCCCCACCTGCAGGGGAGTCGCTGCACAGGCGGTGAAGCAGGTCTGCAGGTGTCTGTCTTTCTCTCCCCCTCTCTGTCTTCCCCTCCTCTCTCCATTTCTCTCTGTCCTATCCAACAACGACGACATCAATAATAAATAATAACAACAACAATAAAACAACAAGGGCAACAGAAGGGAATAAATATTTTTTTTAAAAAAAAAGCGTTCAATACACAATTAAATGTATGAGATTTAATGGAAAACTTTTTTTTTTTAAATCCAAGACAGAATATGGAAAAAACCATCTACCTAAATGAATTACGATCAGGGCCAGGCATTAGAAGACTGCCTGTTAAAGGTCGTTACATGCTTTATAGGTTGTATAGGCTGTATCCCCGGGAAGGTAAAGAAATCTTCGCCGTGATTAACATGAACAAAGACTCGGGCAGCGCCTGCCGCTTCCTTTCCTCCCCCAGCAGGATAGGGATAGTCTGTTTCCTGGTCTTTCAAACACTCCAGAGAAACAAGAGCCCTTACTGAGATGTCTCCAAGCAGCAGTTAAAACTATGGTTTCACACAGGAAGAGTTTTTTGTTTGTTTGTTTGTTTTGGACAGCTGGAACTCCAAAGCTTAGAACAGATCCCGCACACCCTGTTCACTGAATTCCCCGCGAAACAGGTGCACCAAGCCTGCACGAGCCGCGCAGAATGCTGGAATACGGGGAGCCCCGGAGGAAGAGGGGGTGCTGCTCAGGACGCCAATGATCTCCGGACGGCGCCCCCCCAAACCCGCTACTGAACTCCGCCGCGCTGGGACACAGCGAGAGACAAGGCCCGTGGCGGCGCCCAAGGCAGAGGCGGCCGGGTGGCGACGGGCCTCTGCGACCTCGCGCACGAAGCAGAAACCCCAGCGGGGCACTGTGCCAACGGGGAAACTGCAGCGCCTGAGTCCTCAGCGGTGCCGCGACACTGCACTGCAGGAATTCAGACGCGGCAGAGCCAAAGAAGCCACCACGATCGAGATCTGAGCCCCCAAGCCCACTCACCTTCAGCGACCCCAGGAGCCCAGATCCCACAGCAAAAGGACCGGAAATGGGTCACCGGAAGCCCTCCCGCTAGCCAATCGCAACACCAAGGGGACGGGCCCTGCCGGGCAGGTCAGCCAGTGGCCAATGGGGATGTTTCCGGAAGTCTCGCCCCCGGGGGCGGGCGCAGTCCCTTCACTTCACAGGTCTGCGAGCGCTGGTTGGGGGCGCTCGCGTCCCTCTCCCCCGGCCCCACCCCCGCGATGGGCCGGCCCGGCTCTCCCTGCCGAGGGATGGGTCGGCCCGGCTGCGCGCGGGCAGTAGCGCCGGCGGCCCAAGATGGCGGAGCTGCAGCTGGACCCGGCGATGGCGGGGCTGGGAGGGGGAGGTGGGAGTGGGCTGGGCGACGCCGGAGGCCCGGGCCGCGGACCCCCGAGCCCTCGCCCCGCTGGCCCCACGCCCCGCGGGCACAGCCGCTCGCCTGCCGCCGCCGCGCAGCAGCCGGAGCCGGGTCCCGGACCTCCGGAGCGGGCAGGGGGCGGTGGCTCGGCCCGCTGGGTCCGGCTGAACGTGGGCGGCACCTACTTCGTGACCACCAGGCAGACGCTAGGCCGGGAGCCCAAGTCTTTCCTCTGCCGCCTTTGCTGCCAGGAGGACCCGGAGCTGGACTCTGACAAGGTGCGCCCCGCCCTCGGGCGCGCCCCTGGCCTTCGGACCCCCCTTGCAGGCTCGTCCCCGGGCCCTGCGACTTGCTCGTCACTGGCGGATCATTCCTCGGGCCAGGAAACCTGCCACCTGTCCCTCCCCTGCCGCCGTCCCAGGGGAGAGCTAGTCGCCCTCAGCCGCCCTAGGGGTCCAGCTAGCTGCTCCTTCCCCACCGCGCCCCTGCCCGCACCGGCGAGAACCTCCTCGGCTCCCCTTCCCCGTAGTTCCCCCTACACCTCTCACGCCAGCCTCTCACATCTACAGGAGTTTTTTTTTTCCATTAGCCCCTCAGTGCCTATGCCAGAGGCACCCAGAACCGGGTCAGAGTGAGCCAGGGCATCTTTGTAGCTTGCTCAGACTTCCCTCCTCCCTCCCGATCCCCTCTGCCAAGTTCGGTGGGAGCCGGGGGGGCTGAGGATGGATGGCGTCGACAGCCAGCTGCAGCAAGTGCTTCTGGTGCTGTCACGCCGCTTTGCCGTGGGCTTGGCCCCCGAAGTTCTTTGATACCTGCTAAGCGTTACTGCTTTAGGTCCGTATCTTAAGATCTCATGCGTTCCTTGTAAAGGAGCTTACCAGTCGCCAGTGTGCAAACCTAAGCTGACTTCTTCTTCTAGCTAAGACCGAGGGAAAACGAAAACCGAGAATGGTGTTGGTCAAGCTACTTGGCTGCTAACCAAAGGGTTGAGAGATAGAAGACATTTAGCCCATTTCCAGTTTGAGCTGCTTAAATGTTTCTAACCTTACATAGTCGTCTTTTAGTTCGCACCTTCTAGGCATTTATCAGAGTTTCTAGGCCATCTAGCACTTAGCCACACGCAGCAGTGTTGGGCTGTGCTGACTTTGGTTGATTTCCGTTATCAAACGCCTACCTCTTCTTTAATCAATTTCAGACTGATAGGAAACTTCTGCCCTTACTTTAAAAAGAGTTCCCAGATCCCTTGCTTATATTATTTTTATCTACCTTGACTCTTTCTCACTGCAGTAGAAGCTAGTTTCTTCTTGTTCCTCTTACTGTAAAGATGAGTAGGATTAGAGCTGCTCAGAGCCAAGTCCTGGCGGTGCCAAGCTTCCTCTGGGCACAGGGCTGGGATGTGTGAGATTACAGTTGGCAATGTAAACTCCCTCTGATGTTGGCCTTGGACTCTGGAGCACTGCCAACTAAACGGAGGTTTTCTTAGAGTTAGGAATGTAATTCAGGGGCAGTAAAAGTCGGAGTGCTGATCTCAAGCAAATGCTTAAGTCATGCAGCTACAGCATTTTCTGCCTCTTTTATAGCATTCATACCACAGAGCAATGTTGGTAAGTGGGCGCAGATAGTTATTTTAGAAACCCAAATAAACACCTAGATGACTGTGAGCTATATCTAAAACCGTACCGGAAATAACCTTACAGTGCAAGAAACATCAAGCTAGTCTTCTTGCCAAGAATTTGTGATAAGAAAATGTCCAGCAAGACTTTGCCTTCTCCATTTGGAATTGTGTGTGATAGAGGATAGAAAGCCTGCCCTGACTTATTCGGAAAGCTTCACAACAATATCCTTGTGTTTGGTTGGCAGGATGAGACAGGGGCCTATCTGATTGACAGGGACCCTACCTACTTTGGTCCCATCCTAAACTACCTCCGCCACGGGAAACTCATCATCACCAAGGAGTTGGCTGAAGAAGGTAGGAACAGAGTGTGCATTGAGCATTTTCATGATTCAGGTCAAATCCTTAAAACTCAAGAAGTTGACTTTTGTCGGAGATTTTCATTGAGTTCCTGTACAGGCAGGGAACCTCCAGTGACCGACTCTTTTCTGGGGGAGACTTGTTTAAGGAAGCCCCAGTGGACTCTGTTCAACCTCCTATATGGGATGGATAATAGGTAGCTCAGTTTTGTCGTTAGCTACCTGCCAGATTGCCAGGATTCTTTTTACATTTATTTATATGTGAACAGGGAGTGTATGTAGCCTGAAGCAATACATCTGATTCTAGTTATTTATATTTTCAATTTCAGTTTAAACTTGTAGCTGTGAAAAAAATAAAGACTTGGCCTCATTTCTTTTGAAGACTGGTCTCATGCTTCCTTGTAAATTTTTGCAGCTAACCTAATTCATTCTGCAGTCTATTGTCAAGTGTATCATCGGTTGCCTAACCATTTTGGTTTGTAGAGCATTCAGACTATAATTGGGCCTAGATATATTCCTTAAAGGCTAGACTTGATCTCACTAAAGATTTTTAGTTGACAATTGAGGCTTGTTCCTAAAATGAGGGCATTCTGACCTTTAGCTCTGAGTAAGAGCACCGTAATGGCTGTGGGGCAGCTATAAAATATCTCTGTTTTAATCAGGAAAATGAAAAAAAAATCACCTTCCTTTCTCTCTTTTCTTCTTTCTTTCTCTCTTTTTCTTATTTGCTAACTTAAAGAGAGAAGGGTGGGGGAAGAGAGAGAGAGAGAGAGAATGAGAACACCAGAGCATTGCTCTGGCACATGCAGTGCTGGGGATCAGTCTTATGACCTCATGCTTTCAAGTTCAAGGCTGTAGCCACTGTGCCATCTCCTGGACCACTTTTCTTTCTTTTTAAATATTTATCTATTCCCTTTTGTTGCCCTTGCTGTTTTATTGCTGTTGTTATTATTGATGTCGTCATTGTTGGATAGGACAGAGAGAAATGGAGTGAAGCTGTGAAGCGACTCCCCTGTAGGTGGGGAGCCAGGGGCTCGAACCGGGATCCTTGCTCCGGTCCTTGCGCTTTGCGCCACCTGCGCTTAACCCGCTGCTACCGCCCGACTCCCTGTTCTTTCTTTTATATATATGTATTTTTAAAGAGTTTTATCTACTTACTAAGATACATAGGAAGAGAAAGAGAACTGGAACATCACTCTGGTACATCTGTTGCCAAGCATTGAACTTGGGACCTCTTGCCAAGTTCATTTTGTCCCCTGTGCCGTCTCCTGGAGCACAAATGCCCTCTGTTTATTTAATTATTTATTAATGACAGAGAAGAAAGAAAGAATCAGGGCATTGCTCTGAACATGTGATGTCAGGGATCAGAATAGGGACCTTATGATTCCAAGTCCAGCACGGTAGCCACTATGCCACCTTCTAGGCAGTATTTATTTTTATCAAAGGTTTTATTTGTTTATTTGTGAGAAATGATAGGAGAGACAGAAAGAACCACACATCACTCTGGTACATATGAACTCAGGACCTCATGCTTGAAAGTCCAATGCCTTTGTCCACTGTGCCACCTCCTGGACCACTTTTTTTTTTTTTTTTTGCCAGAGCACTGCTCAGCTCTGGCCTATGACAGTGTAGGGGACTGAACTTGTAACTTTGAAGCCTCAGGCATGAGAGTCTCTGCATTTACTATCTACTCCTGCCCTGGTTTTTGTTTTTAATTTATTTTAGTGAGTGACATAGAAGGAAGGATAGATAGATAAGATAGATTAGATAGATAGATAAGATAGATTAGATAGATAAGATAGATTAGATAGATAGATAGATAGAATAATGCAGAACACTGCTCAGCTTTGGGTTATGGTGGTACTGGGGATTAAACCCAGGACCTCAGAACCTTAGGCATGAAAATCTTTTGCATAACCATTAAGCTATCTCCTCAGCCCATATGTATATTTTTAAGATTTATTTTGCATTGATTACAGATGAGAGAGTTTCACATGAGACAGAGAGAAGAGAGAGAAACCAGAGCACCTTCCATACATACAGTGCTGGAGTTTGAACCAGGAACCTCAGGCATGTGAGGCCAGTGCTCTACCAGTTAAACCATTTCTCCAGCTGCAGTAATTAAGAATTTTAGCATCCCAGGAGATGGCATGGTGGATAAGGTGTTGAACTCTGAAGAATGAGTTCAGTCCTCAGTACGTCATGTCCCAGAGGCCTCTGGTTCTTTCTCTTTCCCCTATTTCTCATAATTTATTTATTAACTTATTTATTTTTAAAATATTTTATATATTTATTTACCTATTTGGGTAAAGACAAGCGAAATCGAGAGGGTAGTGGGGAGGTAGAGAGGGAGAGAGACAGAGACACCTGCAGCCCTGTTTCACCACTTGTGAAGCTTTCTCCCAGATGGGGACCAGGGTTTGAACTCAGGTCCTGCCCACTGTAATGTGTGCACTTAACCAGGTGCACCACCACCTGGCCCACAGTTTAAAACAGTTTTGTTATATTTGTGTTACCATTAATTCATTCTATCTCTTCATTCTTTCTGTAGTTTTTGTTTGTTTGTTTGTTTGTTTTTTTACCAGAGCATTGCTCAGCTGTAGCTGATGGTGGTGCAGGAGATTGAACCTAGGACTTTGGAGCTTCAGGAATGAGAGTCCCTTTGCATAACCATTATATGCTACCTCCCCCGCCCCTTCCTATAGTTAAAATTTTTTTTTCCATTTGTTACCCTTTTTTATCATTGTTTTTGTTGTTGTTATTATTGTCATTACTGCTGTCATTTTTGGATAGGACAGAGAGAAATGGACAGAAGAGGGGAAGACAGAGAGGGGCGAGAAAGACCTGCAGACCTGCTTCACCACCTGTGAAGGGATTCCCCTGCAGGTGGGGAGCCAGGGGCTCGAACTGGGATCCTTATGTCGGCCCTTGCGCTTCATGCCCTGTGTACTTAACCTGCTGCGCCACCGCCCGGCTCCCTTAAAAAATATTTTTAAGATCATTTTGCGATGGTAGATAGCATAATGGTTATGCAAAGAGAACCTCATGCATAAGGCTCCAGTCCTATGTTCAGTCCTCTGCACCACCATAAACCAGAGCTAATCAGTGCTCTAGTAAAAAAGAATAAAAATAAATAAAAATAAAAACTGAAAGCACTTATTGTGGCGTGGTAGATGAAGCATCGAACCCTCAAGCATGGAGTTCTGGGTTCAGTCCCTGGCAGCACATGTGCCAGAGTGATGTCAGGTTCTTTCTCTCCTCTTACCTTTCTAATAAATAAGTAAATAATCTTTTTAAAAAATATTTGTTTTACTTATTGCATATGCCTGACGGTTTCATATGGGGCAGAGAGAATGAACGAGAAAGAGAAGCCGGAGCACCACTCTGGTACGTGCAGTGCCAGTGACGGAACCAGGAGCCTCAGGCATGAAAGTCAGATGTTGCACCAGCTGAGCTGTTTCAAACACCTAGGTGCTGCTGCTTCTCTTCTGTCATCTCTTTGTCTTCTTTGTCTCCTCCTCCTCTCTCCTTCATCATCTTTTTCTCCTCCTCTGATAGAGACAGAGAGAAATTGAGAGAGAAGGGGGAGATAGAGAGGAAGAGAGACAGAGAGATGCCTGCAGACCTGCTTCAACACCTGTGAAGCGACTCCCCTGCAGGTGGGGAGCCGAGGGCTCGAACCGGGATCCTAGCCGGTCTTTCCGCTTTGCGCCACGTGCGCTTAACCCACTGCACTACCGCCTGACTCCCTCTTTTTTTTTTTAATTGGGGAGTTAATGGTTTATAGTATAGTCTTTTTTTGAAACTTTTTATTATTTATTTATTTATTCATGAGAGACATAGGAGGAGCGAGAGAAAGAACCAGACTTTGCTCTGGTACATGGCTGCCAGGGATTGAACTTGGAACCTCACGGTTGAGAATCCAGTGCTGTATCCACTGCACCACCTCCCAAACCACTACAGTATAGTCTTTCACACATAGGTATAACGTCTCATCGCCCCTTGACTGGCCTAGTTGCTTCATCTAGTCTCTCTATACTATTTGAGAATAGATTGTGCATTTCACTTCAGTGTTTATTTCTCAGAAACAAAGACATGACCTTATATAATCATACCATAGTTACCAGACCCAGGACATTTATTATTAAGCTACTTTTTACCTATAGCTTATATTCCAGTTTTGTCAGTTATTTCAATAATGACTTCTTTAAATTCAAAATAGTGACAGAGAAGAGAGATAATGAAAGAGATCACAGTATTAAGGTTCCATTAATGCCATGGGGCCTGGCTCCAGCCTGGATTGCCTGTATGGCAAAGCATCACACTATCCGGTTATGACTTTTAAGATTTTATTTATTTATTTATGAGAAAGATAGAATGAGAATGAACTGGACATCACTCTGGTACATGTGCTGCTGGGGATTAAACTCGGGACCTCATGCTTGAGAGTCCGATGCTTTATCCACTGCGCCATCTCCTGGACCACTCCACTTAGGACCTTTATAGCAAATTCTTCTCATGTAGTATTACACATCCCATTTAGTTGTCCTTAGCACTTTTTCTGTTTTGTTTTCATTAGCATGAGTTTCTTTCAATGACTGTCTTTTGTATTGTTCACATAGTAAGCACTAATACATTTAGTCCACATACATTTACAAGCAACCCCTGGCCATGAGTTATCTGTAGGACAAACTAGTTAATATTTGCAATCTCAGAAGCTGTTCAGTGTGGTTAGTGCCGAGAACTAAGTGACATATGGGGATGATGTCCTGCGGCTAGTGGGCAGGTGTCGGGAGATGCAGGAAAGGTGCCATGTAGGCAATCACGGGTGGAACAGGGTGAACAGCAGGGCCGTGCTTAGTTGACTTATTTATATTGGAGAAAAGTTACCAGATACACCCTAAACAGAAGAGATAGATAGCAAAAGAGAGACCATACTGTCATTTGAAAATGCAATTTATTTTTATTTGTATTTGTATTAATGAGGGGAATAGGAGGAGAGAGAGAGAGAGAGATAAAGGACCAGACATCACTCTGGTACATGTGCCGCTGGGAATCAAACACAGAACGTCATGCTTTATGAGGTCCAAGGCTTTATCCACTGCACCACCTCCCAGACCACAAAAATGCGGTCCCTTTATTACTATTATTATTTTTTATTATTTATTTACTCCCTTTTGTTGCCCTTGCTGTTTTATGGTTGTAGTCACCATTGATGTCATTGTTGTTGGATAGGACAGAGAGAAATGGAGAGAGGAGGGGAAGACAGAGACGGGGAGAGAAAGATAGACACCTGCAGACCTGCTTCGCTGCTTGTGATGCGACTCCCCTGCAGGTGGGGAGCTGGGGGCTTGAACCGGGATCCTTACACCAGTCCTTGCACTTTGCGCCACCTGCTGCGCTACAGCCCAACTCCCGAAAAATGCAGTCCTTTATAATCTTGTCAACTCTAACTGCTGCTTGCTGTTCTGGGGAATCCACTGCATTTCTGACTAGTTTGATCATGTTTCTAGGTGTGCTGGAAGAAGCTGAATTTTACAACATTGCATCCCTTGTGCGACTGGTTAAGGAGAGGATACGGGATAATGAGAACCGAACTTCACAAGTAATGGATCTGAAACTCTGTTTTTCTTTTCTTTTCACTGCTTAGCTCTGGCTTATGGTGGTGCCAGGGGTTAAACCTGGGACCTCTGATGCCTTAGACAGGAAAGGGATTTGGAACTTTTTTTTTTTTTTTTTTTACCAGAGCACTGCTCTTCTCTAGCTTACGGTAGTGTGAGGGATTGAACCTGGGATACTGGAACCTCAAGCATGACAGTCCCTTTGCATAACCATTATGTTCTGTACCCCCGCCCAAACATTTTGAACTCTTAATGGGAAAATATCTGAAGTGGCTTTCATTGTTCATGTGTCAGGGTATAATTTGCAAGGTATGAAGTGCTGCTTGGTGAGAAACCAGCCTCTCCCCTCAGAGCTGAAGGTCTGTGTGGCGCACTGCCCATCTGCCATGCATGTGGCCTAGATTCAGCTAGAGCTGCTTAGAACAAAGAAATAAAGAAACTACACAGACAGCAAAGTAACCCCACGTCCCTTAGAGATGTGAGGAGGTACGGTGACTCACCCTATGGCAGTGGGAGTAGCCTGTGGTACTTGAGGTCCCAAACGTGTTCTCTTATTAAGATTATTTCCCTCCCATCACATAAAGACTAATTGAGGTCTTGTTTCCACCTGATATAATTTAGAATTTATTTACTTATTTATTTGTTACACCAGAGCACTGCTCAGCTCTGGCTTGCGGTGGTGCAGAGGACTAAACCTGGGACTTCGGATCCTCAGGCATGAGAGTCTCTTTGCATAACCATTATGCTATCTGTCCCTGCTCTTAGAATTTAGATTTTAGAAGCTGCTTGTGAATCAAAATTTTGAGAAGATATCAGACTATCGGTAACAACAATAATATCAACAATATCAGTGACGTGATTAACAACAATAATAACTACAACAGTAAAACAACAAGGGCAACAAAAGGAAATAAAATATTAAAAAAAACAAATTTTACACAGGTATCAACAATTGTATTTACTGTAAACCATTAATCACCCCCAATTAAATAAAAATAAAATGACACAAAAAGAAACTATTGATATCTTGCTTTATAATCACTGGAAATTTCTATAATGCAATAGATAAAATCTCAAAACAAAACAAACAAAAAAAGCATCCCCACCATTACCCGATGGGCTAAGAGGCATGCTACAAGACAGATGGTCACAGCAGAGGCCAGCTCTGTCCTCTTACTGCAGTTTCACTTTCTTAAAATAGAGCCTAAAGACATGAAAGGGAGAATGTTTTTCCTTGGAGAAACCATGCTTTCTGAAGACACAGACTCTCTCACAGGTCAGACTACCAAGAGCCTAGCAGGAGCTACTGTGGTCACTTAAGACACTTGATAGATAGGGGCCTGGTAGAACACAGATTACCAAGTCTAAGGACCTGAGTACAAGTCTCTGGTCCTCACCTACAGAGAGGAAGCTTCACAGGCAGTGAAACAGTGTTACAGGTTTTAGTCTCTTTCTCATCTCCCCTTTCCTTTTTACTTTCTTTTTTAAAATTCCTTTATTGGGTATTAATGGTTTACAGTCAACAGCAAACTACAGTAGTTTGTACATGTGTAACGTTTCTCAGTTTTCCACATTTCCATTCAACCCCCACTGGGTCCTTCTCCCTTTTCACTTTCTCTTGATCTCTATCAACAATAAAGGACCATAATAATAATAATAATAATAATAATAGTAATAATAATAGCAGCTGCTGGGAGTGGTAGCTCTGTCATGCAGGAACAGAGCCTGAGTGATAACCCTGGTGGAAATCAAAAAAATAATTTTAAAAAATTTTAAAAGACACATGAGGACCAGGTGCTGGTACACTGATTAAGTGCACACATTAGAGTGCAAGGACCCAGGTTCAAGCCCCTGGTCTCCACCTACAGGAGGAAAGCTTCACGAGTGATGAAGCAGGACTGCAGGTGTCTGGTGTCTCTCTGTGTCTTTCCCTATCTATCCCCTCTCAATCCAATAAAAGTTTTTTTTCTTTTAAATATTTATTTTATTTATTCCCTTTTGTTGCCCTTGTTTTATTGTTGTAGTTATTATTGTTGTGATTGATGTCATTGTTAGATAGGACAGAGAGAAATGGAGAGAGGAGGGGAAGACAGGGGGGGAGAGAAAGACACCTGCAGACCTGCTTCACCGCCTGTGAAGCGACTCCCCTACAGGTGGGGAGCCGGAGCTCGAACCGGAATCCTTGCGCTTAGCGCCACCTGCGCTTAACTTGCTGCGCTACCACCCAACTCCCCAATAAAAAAGTTTTTAAAAAGAAACAAGACACGTGATAGATGTCACATGAATAAGCTCAGGATGCCCTTTGTTCTCCCTTCTCACATTAGGTAGCAAATTCTAGCTTTATTATTTATACTAATATACAAACAAGTAGTAAATATAATAATAGGACATAGAGAAATGGAGAAAGGAGGGAAAGACAGGGGGATAGAAAGATAGATACCTACAGACCTGCTTCACCGCCTGTGAAGCGACTCCTCTACAGATGGGGAGCTGAGCCCGGGGCTCAAACCGGGATCCTTACGCCGCGGGTCCTTGCGCTTTGCTTCACGTGGGCTTAACCCACTGCGCTACCGCCCGACTCACCTGTTTTTGTTGTTGTTGTTGTTTATTTTTATTATTTATTTTCCCTTTTGTTGCCCTTGTTTTATTGTTGTTGTAGTTATTATTGTTGTTGATGTCATCGTTGTTGGATAGGACAGAGAGAAGTGGAGAGAGGAGGGGAAGACAGAGAGGGGGAGAGAAAGAGAGACACCTGCAGACCTGCTTCACCGCCTGTGAAGCGACTCCCCTGCAGGTGGGGAGCCGGGGGCTCGAACCCAGATCCTTATGCTGGTCCTTGCACATTGTACCACGTGTGCTACCACCTGACTCACCTGGTTTGTTTGTTTTTTAACTAGAGCAGTGCTCAGCTCTGGTTTATGGTGGTGCAGGGGGTTGTACCTGGGACCTTGGAGCCTCAGGCATGACAGTCTCGTTGCATAAACATTATGCTATAGCCCAACCCTCGTTTTGTTTGTTTTGTTTTTTTTTAAGATTTTATTTATTTATTAATGAGAAACATAGGAGAAAGATTCAAACATCACTCTGGTACATGTGCTTCCAGGGATTGAACTCAGGACCTCATGCTTAAGAGTCCAATGCTTTATCCACTGCACACCTCCCAGACCACAGTTTTCTGTTTCTAATGAAATATAGATGGATAACTATAATAATAAAAAAATGAACCTGCTTACTCAACTTTATCCCCTTCAAATTTTCCTTCCTTCCTTCCTTCCTTCCTTCCTTCATTTATTTTATACCTGAGCACAGCTGTGCGCTGGCTTATGTTGGTGTTGGGGATTCTAAAATTGATAGTAGTGAAAGTTGGTTTATTCTTTTAGTTCTCTTCCATCTGGTCAGCAGTAGAACAACTCCTTAAGATTCAAAGATAAATTTGTAGTTGGTTTGCAGATTACTGTAGGGATTATGATTCAGTGTTTCTAATCTTCTTGCCATCTCGTATTTACATGGCATCTTCCACTAGTGTAGATATTTAGTAGCTGAGACATTCTGAAAATCTAGCCATATGCTCCGTTTTCCAGATTTTAAAACTTCTGATTGCTTAATATAAACTTTTAATATAAACATGAATTATGTAACTTGAAGCCATTCAAATTATAGTATCTAAGATTTCTCAGTTCTTTGCAATTAGTTAATCCCATGAGAACATTGAAAGATTTCTATTTGATGATAGCAATTATGTTTGTTAGTCCACTGTATTCTGAAAGCTTGTGAATTTATACCCAGTTGGCAGGGTTTCTTTGTTTTGTTTTGTTTTTCTATTCTAGGAATGTCAAGAAATTTCTTACGATAATTTATCTTTCCATCTGTCATTTTTATTTAGCAAAACTCATAGCTATGGATTTGATATTGTTCAAAGATGCCCTCTTTTGCATGTGGCTTCAAAATGTAGTTGGCTGTGTGTGAATTTCTATTACTGTCCCTTTAAACATTTTTCCACCTTTAACATGTCTGTTTTTTTGTTTGTTTGCTTGTTAAGAACTATATGCCAGTGAGACTGAGAGAAAGAACCAGAGCATCGTCTGGAACACTCAGTATGGGAGCTCAGACTCTGGGCTTTCTACATGCAGGTCCTATGCTCTACAAACAAGTTACATCGGGCAGGGGTAGATAGCATAATGGTTATGCAAAGAGACTCTCATGCCTGAAGCTCCAAAGTCCCAGGTTCAATCCCCTGCACCACCATAAGCCAGAGCTGAACAGTGCTCTGATAAAAAAAAAAGGGGGGGGGGGAGTCAGGTGGTAGTGCAGCGGGTTAAGTGCAGGTGGTGCAAGGCATAAGGATCCCAGTTCGAGCCCCAGGCTCCCCACCTGCAGGGGGGTCACCTCACAAGCGTTGAAGCAGGTCTTCAGGTGTCTATCTTTCCCCCTGTGTCTTCCCCTCCTCTCTCCATTTCTCTCTGTCCTATCTAACAACAACAATAATAACTAAAACAATAAAACAAGGGCAACAAAAGGGAATACATAAATAAATATTTTTAAAAAAATCAAACTAGTGACATCCCCGGAGCTACTAACTTGTATATTTTTGAAGGAGACACATATGGGCTGGAATTTGGACTCCCCCAGCTAATATCATAAACTTTTTGTTCTGTGATAAAAAACATTTGGTTGTTTACAACTTATGTGGCTAGAGCTATTAAAATCTTAAGAAGGTCTGATGTTTTATTAAAGATTTATATATTTATTTACATGAGGGAGAGAAAAGCAACATCACTGTGGCATCACATGTGATGCCAGGGATTGAGCTGGCGACCTGGTGCTTTCAAGTCCAAAGCTTTATTCATGGCACCACTTCCTTGGCCATCACTACTTCATTTAATTCACCTGGCTGGATGAGTAAGTAGCCCAGAACAGAGAAAGTGGACATGTACTAGTCCCCCACTCTGCAAAATAACTTTAGAGACTGTTGTGGTTTGTTTGTTTGTTTTTAGCCAGAGCACTGCTCAGCTCTGGCTTATGGTGGTGTGGGGGATTGAACCTGGGACTTAGGAGCCTCAGGCATGAGAGTCTTTGCATAACCATTATGCTATCTACCCATGCCCAATTTTTTTTTTTATTCCACACACCCCCAAATTGTGTGTGTGTGTGTGTGTGTGTGTGTGTAATATTATTCTTCAAAGTCTGTCTGTGGTTGTTGCAGGGCCCTGTGAAGCATGTGTACAGAGTTTTGCAGTGCCAAGAAGAGGAGCTCACGCAGATGGTGTCCACTATGTCTGATGGTTGGAAATTCGAACAGGTATTATGCTCTTCCATAGTCGCCACCTTACATCTCAGCCTAAAAGACTATGTTTTTTAAATTAGTGATTTATAAATTATAATGGGGCATAATTCAACACCATTCTCACCAGAGTTCTGTGTCCCCATCCCCCTCCAGTGGAAACAGCAATAGTTCCCCCAAAGTCACAAATATGGGTTAAATATATATATATATATTTTTTTTTTTTTAATTTATTTTTTTTTGTTACCAGAGCACTGTTAAGCTCTGGTTATGTTGGTGTGGGGGATTGAACCTGGGACTTTGGAGCCTCAGGCATGAGAGTCCTTTTGTGTAACCATTATGCTATCTACCCTCAGCCCTTTCCTGTTTTTTTTTTTTCCAACAATACTTCCTACACCACCTTCCTTTTTCTTTTTCCCTCCAGGGTTATTGCTGGGCTCCGTGCCGGCACCATGAATCCACTGCTCCTGGAGGCCATTTTTCCCCCTTTTTGTTGCCCTTGTTGTTGTAGCCTCATTGTGGTTATTATTATTACCATTGTTGATGTTGTTCGTTGTTGGATAGGACAGAGAGAAATGGAGAGAGGAGGGGAAGACAGAGAGGGGGAGAGAAAGACAGACACCTGCAGACCTGCTTCACCGCCTGTGAAGCAACACCCCTGCAGGTGGGGAGCCGGGGGCTCGAACCGGGATCCTTACGCCGGTCCTTGCACTTTGCGCCACGTGCGCTTAACCCACTGCACCACCGCCCGACCCCCCTACACCACCTTTCTAAGCCACATCTACACATATTACTACTTCCAAGTGTCTTTGCGGTTTCCTCTTCTCTCTCAGATAACTGAAACAGTGCCTGACTTCATCTGGTGTTTTCCTTATTTGCTTCCTTTTCAGTGGTGATATAAAAACAAAGATTCCAGGCGGCTAGGTGGAGATATATCTACTTGAGCACACAAACTACCGTGCACAAGGACCTGGGTTCCAGTCTCCACTCCCTGCTTACAGAGGGAAGCTTTGCGAGTGGTAAAGCAGAGCTGCAGGTGTCTTTCTCTGTCTCTCCCTATTTCCCTCCCCTCAATTTCTCTCTGTATTATCAAAAATAAAAAAAATTGGAACCGGGCAATGCCACACCTGGTTAAGCGCACATAGTACAAAGTGCAGGTACCTGCATAAGGATCCAGGTTTGAGCCCCCACTCCCCACCTGCAGGAGGTCTGCTTCACCAGCCCCAAAGCAGGTCTGCAGGTGTCTATCTTTCTCTCTCCCTCTCTGTCTCCCCTTATCTCTCAATTTTTCCCTGTCCTATCCAATAAAATGGAAGAATTTGGCACTGGGATCATTGGATTTGTAGTGCTGGTACTAAGCCCCAGCTTTAATTTAAATGAATTAATTTAAAATAAAAGAAAATAAAAAATTTCAATTGACAAACATTTCAGGTCCCGACAGAATTGGGGTGCAGAGCCCTCTGGAGACCACATTCTTTTTTTCCATTACAATCCACTATGGTTCTCCCAAGGTCACAGACAAGAGTTAATCATCATCTCTACAGCCATCTGTCGACATTTATATATAATTGCCCCCTTTTTCTTCCAGGTCTAGTCCTCTCTTCCCCTCCAAGCCACACATAACCCCATTACTTCATCCAAATATCTCTTCCCTTTTTGTCTTCTCTCTCTGGGACCTGATGGATCTGGAGTTCAGAGCCCTCTCATCCTCTTCCTCTTATCACTTCTCCCCCACTGGGAGTATGGATCAGAGTTGTTTTGGGGGTGCAGCAGGTAGGAGGTCTGGCTTCTGTAATTGCTTCTCTGCTGGACATGGGCATTGGTAGGTGGATCCATACCTCCAACCTATCTCTGTCTTTCCCTAGTGGGGTAGAGCTCTGGAGAGGCAAGGTTCCAGGACACATTGGTGAAATCATCTGCCCACAGAATTCAGGATGGCATCGTGATATCATGATAGTATCTGCAACTTGGTGTGGAGACCACATTTTTTTAACATTTTATTATTTATTACTATCTTCATTTATTGGCTAGAGACAGTCAGAAATCAAGAGGGAGGGGAGTGATAGAGAGGGAGAGAGACAGAGAGATACCTGCAGTCCTGCTTCACCACTCGTAAAGCTTTCCTCATACAGGTGGGGACCAGGGGCTCAAACCCAGGTCCTTGCACATTGTAATACATGCGCTCAACCAGGTGCACCACCACCCGGCCCCGGAGACCACATTCTTTAAGCAGAATGGCTAGCAGTTAAGAACCTTAGGAGAATGATAGGGTGTAATATTGTTCAAAAGCATGGGAAAGGAGAACCACTGTATGTGGATTATCGGTTCAACTTGAAAGTGCATCCTTCCTCCAAAGCTCCTCCCCCAATTTATATGAGAGAGAATTGGACAGGGAAAAAGAAAGAGAGAGAGTAACAGAGCACCATTCCAGGACATGTGGTGCCTGGGATCAGATATGCAGCTTTACACTTGCAAGTCCTGCACTCCACCAGCTTGAGCTATTACTCCAGCTGCTTTATTTATTTATTCAATTTCTTTATATTTATTTATTTTCCCTTTTGTTGCCCTTTTTTATTGTTGTAGTTATTATTGATGTCTCGTTGTTGGATAGGACAGAGAGAAATGGAGAGAGGAGGGGAAGACAGAGAGGGGGAGAGAAAGACAGACACCTGCAGACCTGCTTCACCGCCTGTGAAGCGACTCCCCTGCAGGTGGGGAGCCGGGGGCTCAAACTGGGATCCTTAAGCTGGTCCTTGTGCTTTGTGCCACGTGCAGTTAACCTGCTGTGTTACCACCCAACTCCCTATTTATTTTAAAACTCTCTTGTTAAAAGGCAAAATATTTTTTCATTTGTTTGTTTATTATTGGATAAAGACAGAGAAATCAAGGGGGAGACAGAGAGGGGGAGGAGAGACACCTACTGAACTGCTTCAACAGAAGCTTCCCCTCTGCAGGTGGGGACCAGAGACTTGAACCCAGGCCATTCCGCACTGTAATTTGTTCACTGCCTGGGGCTTATTTATTTACTTTTTCCTTCAGAGGGATTTCTTTAAAAGATTTTATTTATTCATGAGAAAGATCAGAGGAGAAAGAACCAAACATCACTCTGGCACATTTTTTAAAGTGCTCTACATTATAGAATAAGTACTTAAAACTAGAATTTGTCAACCACCCTTATCTTTCCTTGCCCCAGGGTCAGAGTTCATCATCTTGACTAGTATGCAACCCACCATAAAAAGCATGGTGAGGGGCCAGGAGATACCTCACCCATCACAGGGACCCAGGTTCAGGTTCAAACACCTGGCACCACGAGAGGAAAAAAAAAAAAAAACTGTGCTAGCATGAGGCCTCAGCAGCAATTGGGGGGAAAAAAATGCATGTGCAGAATAGCTGGATGGTATCTGCTGTGTTCATGACGTAGCTTCCACAGTGGAGGAAACTGGTGCTGTGGCTTCTTTCCCTCTCTTTCTCTGCTTCTATCTCACTCATTATTTTATTATCTTTATTTATCAGATAGAGATAGCCAAAAATCGAGAGGGGAGAGAGAGAGAAAAAGAAACACACCTGAAAGCACTGCTTCACCACTCTCAAAGCTTTCCCCCTGCAGGTGGGGACCAGGGTCTCGAGCATTGTAAGATGTGCACTCAACCAGGTGTGCCACCACCCAACCACCCCTGTCCCACTCTTTCTATCTGGACAAACTCAGCCAAAGCAGTGAAGCCCCAGAGATGACAAAAAAAGACAAAACAAACAAACAAACAAACATGGTGAACAGGTAGGTGTCAATGTGAATGGAACCAAGTGTGATATGAAAAGTGTGGCATGGTCATTTCCATTGACCAGTCATTTCTGTTCTCTCAGCTTTGTGATGACGGAAGCATCAGACTTTTACTGTTTCCTTCCATTAGATGGCAGAATTGTTCAACTCATCCTTTGTCTTCAAAACACAGAGACTGGGAAGAATAAATATACTACAATTTTACAGGAAGAAGGCCTCTTTATGTTGAGTTTAAGAGGTCAGCTGAGGGGCAGGGCAATGGAGCACCCAGCTAAGCACATAAGTTACCATGCAGAAGACCCAAGTTCAAGTTCCACTCCCCACTTTGTGGGGGACACTTCATGAGTAGTGAAGCAGGTCTTTCTTGTTCCCTCTCTATCACTCCCTCCTCTTTCAAAGTGTGCAGGGGTAGATAGCATAATGGTTATGCCTGAGGCTCCAGGGTTCCAGGTTCAATCCCTGCATCATCATAAGCTAGAGCTAAGCAGTGCTCTCATAAAAAAAATAAAATAAAAATAAGTTAATTTATGTGATGCTATTACTATTTTAGTGGAGAAACACAGAGGTGTCTTTATCATAAGACTATTCCTCACACAGAACTTAAGCATGAAAGTCTTTTGCATAACTATTATGTTGTCTCCCCAACTCTCTTTAAGAATATATATTTAGGGGAGTTAGGCGGTAGCACAGTGGGTCACAAAGCAGAAGGACCAGCGTAAGGGTCCCAGTTCGAGCCCCCGGCTCCCCACCTGGAGGGGAGTCTCTTCACAGGTGGTGAAGCAGGTCTGCAGGTGTCTACCTTTCTCTCCCCCTCTCTGTCTTCCCCTCCTCTCTCCATTTCTTTCTGTCCTATCCAACAATGACAATAACAACAATAACTATAACAATAAAACAACAAGGGCAACAAAAGGGAATAAATATTTACTAAAAAAAAGAAAATAAATACATAAAGTGTGCAGTCTACTGGCTGAGCTATCTCCCTGCCTCTCTGGTATTTATTTAGATTCTGAATTTATTTAAATTCTGAATTCAGTTTTAATTTTTTTTTTTAGAATTTGTTTACTCATGACAGAGATAGGAGAGAAAGAACCAGACATCACTCTAGTACATGTGCTGCTAGGGATCGAACTCGGGACCTCATGGTTGAGAATCCAATGCTTTATCCACTGCACAATTTCCCAGACCACTCAGTTTAAAAATTTTTTTTTAATTATTTATTTATTCCCTTTTGTTGCCCTTGTTGTTGTAGGTATTGTTGTTATTGATGTCATCATTGTTGGATAGGACAGAGAGAAAGGGAGATAGGAAGGGAAGACAGAGGGGGAGAGAAAGGTAGACACCTGCAGACCTGCTTCACCACTTGTGAAGCAACTCCCTGGCAGGTGGGGAGCCGGGGGCTCGAACTGGGATCCTTATGCTGGTCCTTGGACTTAACACGCTGTGCTACCTACCGCCCAACCCTGATCATGTTAATCCTAAAGCTGCCTCTTGAGATAGTTTCAAGTGTTTGAGTGAGAGAACAGTGAACAGTGACAGAACTCATATTGTGTCCTTTTGGGGCAGTCTCATTGATGATTTCCTGCTGAATTATTGAGATCCAGGTCTCCCCTAGGGTCTGATAGTCTCAGAGAATTTCTTATCCTTTGAGAAGCAAAACTACAAAGTTGACGGCCAGCCAGATAACTCACCTGGGAGCATGTCAGCCTGGTCAAGTCCTTGACCCAGACTCGAGTCTGATTCCATAGTCCCAGGACAAACTTCATGCTGTGGTCTCCTCTTTGTCTCTGAAAAAGTTGGCCTGGAGACATGAAACCCCAGTGAAAACCAAAGTAAAGTTGCTAACAATTTTAGTCAGAAGAAGAACTTGCTTTGTATTAATGTCTTAAAATCCTTGTCTGTGTGCTTACCATATTCTTCTTATTTTTGTTATCAGCTAATCAGCATTGGATCTTCCTATAACTATGGCAATGAGGATCAGGCAGAATTCCTCTGTGTTGTGTCCAGAGAACTAAATAATTCTACCAATGGCATTGTCATAG
>NC_080173.1:11767030-11784530 GCF_950295315.1 Erinaceus europaeus
TCTCTGAGTCCTTGGATCTTTTTGCATCCTAGTGCACTAGATGCAAATGATTCCAGCTCCCGGTGGTCAAGTTGAACTGAGGTTTTCCATAAAGGACAGAGTTGCCGGAGTACCCCTCACATTTTTATGAACAAAGCATCTGAAGAAAGGAAGGATGAGATGTTCTTGGTTGCGGTTGGAAGTTGGGGGTTGCTGCTGTAGACTCAGAGCACTTAGCTGTTACCACATCTGCTTTACCTCGTCTGTCGCCAGCATCCTGCACCCTCCAGGTCGTTTGCTTTCTCCCCAAGACAAGCTTGGAGGCAGGCAGCACCTATCTTGTGTCAAACAGAGAGGCACGCTAGGCAGCTGGCATAACTGCTTCAGATGCTTTTTCTTACTGCTGTTGGCCCATCCTTCCCTGACCTTTTAAACTGGACCAAGGATAAAGGAACTTTATACCCCTGTGGTTACGTAGAGTGGGGACGACTGCTTGTTTAGAAACTGCCAGACGTGTTGTGTTGTTAGTTCTGTGCTTGTGTCTTGGAAATACTTTGAAGTTGTGATCTTTGTGTCTTTTCTTGTTTTCTGACCCTGGCACGCCTACCTTGAAACAATGTCAATCACCCACACTCTCCCTAATAGTGTATATGCCTTTGATGGGCGATCTGACCCCACCCCCCCACCACCACCTTGCTTCTCTGATGTGCCACGACTTTGAGGATCAGATGCTTGGGGCTGGGGACAGGACTGACCCCTGTGACCACAGAACCTGTAACTGGACTTCTAACTTGTTGAGTCCTGGTGAGCAGTGATAGAATCCAGAGGGGCCAGAAACTCCTCTTTCCCTGAATGACCTTCAGTACTGCAGCCAGAAGTCTGGGAAAGCCACCTAAGCCAGTTCTCCTGGGTTCCTTCAAAGCTAAGACTGACTCTCTGTACCACAGGTCAACCACTTAGGAAGTGAATCCAGGGTTGTCATTTTGAGAAAGGATTATAGACTTGTGCCAAATGTTTGAGCTTGTGACGTGCCCATGCTCAGAATCTTTTTCAAGATTCTCATCTTATTTCACTGTGCTTGTAGCGTAAAAGTGAGTTCAAGGGGGGTCTGCCGATGGATGGATGTCTACACACCAGTGTGAGCATGCTGTGAGCACCTTAAAAGTCTGGCTCTTGCCCAGGATTTTAGCAGCTGTTAAGAGACTAAAGGAACAATTGTCCCTTCAAAAAGATCACAGGCATCTATCCTGTCCTCTTTCAGGGGGGAATCAAAAGAAGAAAAGAATTGAGTGTGTCAAAGACAAAAGTAGGGGAATCTGGAAAAGCTGCTCTGAATAGAGCAGGACCAAAGACTCTGGAAGAGATATTCTTATGCCAACTGAGTAATGACCTGGCTGTCAGGAGATGCAGCTACATGTGGGGCCTTGTGCCCAGTCTAATTTACTTGCCTGGAACGTGTGCTGTAGTCAGCCTTGGTCCCAATCCAGCCAAGAGTGAGAGGGCCACAGGGCAGACCTGGGTCTAACCCTTAGCAGTGCATTGTTGTTCATTTCTGTTTCCAAAATCCCTGTTGGAGCCTGTAAAATGACTGCTGTTGAGCCTCCTGCCAAGTGCTCTGAGAAACAGATACATGGCGTCTGGTCTCCGAGAGGGTCACTTTTCACCAAGTTTCTCTCCTCAGTGCAACCCAGTGACTATTTCAGTTTTTCCAGTGCTCCCAGAAATCAGAGAATGATTAATTTCGTAAATTTTCTGGAAGTATTTTTACCCAAGTTCATTGTGAACCAAGCTGGTGTTTCTCTTGGAAGCCTTCTCTCCTCAGGAAAGTCAGGCTGGTAACTTCAGAGAGAGGTCTGGCCATCAGTTTTTGGTGTCACATGACCAGCTGTTCAGTGTTCTTCCCACCACCTGCCCAGGTCTGAGGCTGCAGGAAATGCTGGAGCAGCCTGGCACTCCCCGCGTGACGACATAATGACACACTTCGGTCTCCTCCTCAGAGCCTGCCCTTTCTCCATGGCAGTGAAGTGACTTCATTTTCATAGTTTCTGATCTCAGGGTGTCATCAAGGTGTGGGGTGGGGTGGGGTGGTAAGAGATGCTGAAGGGAGGAGGGCTGAGACGACACTCACACCCATCAGCGTGGCCTTTGGATATTAGGAACCATGCCTGTAAATTGTGGGTGCCCTTTGCTACTGTTTGTGTGTTTGAATAAATCTGAAATGCTGTGACTTTTTTTTTTTTCGGGTCAATAAAGATGTGAAACAAATTTCTGAATCTTGAACCCTTTGGTGTATTTCAGTACTGCAAGCTCTTTGGTTTCCCCTCTCCCTTGAATCTGAAACTGCTCCTAGGAGATGAATACCACTATTCCATTTGCAGCAGCACTTCTTACCAAGTCCTTCTTTTTCCTGCTGCTTAAACAGCCTGAGGGGGTATTGGGCCTCCTTCCCTCTCTTCCATTTTAGTGGATTGGAAAAAGAGTGCTGAGAATCAGAAGGTGGGCAGATGAACTGGAAAGAGACAAGGAGGGGGGTGAGATAATTTTTAAGGGAAGAAGTCTTCCCAGAATCCCTTCCAGGTATTCTTGTTTCTGTAAAAAAGAGGGCTAAGGAATATGGGTGAGGATACAGTAATTAGCATCGGGCATTGACTGGAATCCTTTATTAAGTAATCCCCCTGGAGTGGACAAAGACAGTGAGCAAGGTGTGTGATTGGACTCGCCAGCATGGAGAGGGAGATGGGAACCATTGCTGTCGGGAACAAGCGGTGGGGGAAGAAAAGGTAGAGGGGGTAGTCCAGGAGGCACTGGACACTCAAGCATGAGGTCCTGAGTTCAGTCCCCAGCAGCATATGTACCAGAGTGATGTCTGGTTTTGTCTTCCTCATTAATAGATAAAATCTTTAAGAAAAAAGGGGAGTTAAGCGCACATGGCACAAAGCACAAGGACCGGTGTAATGATCTGGGTTCCAGCCCCTGGCTCCCCTGTGGAAGTCGCTTCACAAGCGGTGAAGCAGGTCTGCAGGTGTCTATCTTTCTCTCCCCTTCTCTGTCTTCCCCTCCTCTCTCCATTTCTCTCTGTCCTATCCAACAATGACGACAACAATAGTAACTACAACAATAAAACAAGAGCAACAAAAGGGAATAAATAATAAAAATATTAAAAAAGAAAGAAGAAAAAAAGGGGCAGTGTGGGTCTGAGGTGGCATGTAAGTAGTGTGTGCAGGGTGCAGTTACTGCTCCCAAGAATAGAACAAGTTGTGATCTAAGGGCTGGCACAGTGAATGAAGCACTGGACTCTCAAGCGTGAGGTCCTGAGTTCAATCCCCAGCAGCACATGTACCAGAGTGATGATCTGGTTCTTTTAAAAAAATCTTTTTTAGTGGTCCGGGAGGTGGCGCAGTGGATAAGGCACTAGACTCTCAAGCATGAGGTCCTGAGTTCGATCCCCGGCAGCACATGTGCCAGAGTGATGTCTGGTTCTTTCTCTCTCCTATCTTTCTCATAAATTAATAAAATCTTCAAAAAAAAAAAAAAACCAACTTAAAAAAATCTTTTTTAAAAGAAGAATAGAGGGGGGTGGGATTATTAAAATATAGAGGAAATGTCCTATGCAGAAGGAGAGGTTCAGTGAAACTGGTTCTGGAATCCTGAAAAGAAATGTAAACCACACCATACCTGGAGCCAGCCACTGCTGCCAGAGTGAAGCTGTTGCTTCGGACTCACTGATAACAGGCAGGAGCATGTTCCTTTTTCTCCCACCTGGAGCCTTGCAGTCTTCCTCACGATCCCTTCAAGCCAGTAAAGGAGAAATAATGCTTGTCAGTATCCCAACCCCAGCAACATAAGGCGGAATATGAAGTGTGGTATGGACTTAAGAAATTACTTTGCAGTGGTCCGGGAGTGGCACATAGGATAAGGCTTTGAACTTTCAAGCATGAGGTCCAGAGTTCAGTTCCCAGCAGCCATGTACCAGAGTGATGTCTGGTTCTCTCTCTCTTTCTCTCTCCTGTCATTTATCATGAATAAATAAATAAAATCTTTAAAAAAAAAAAAGAAAGAAAGAAAAGATATTACTTTGCACATGTGGTGCGAAGCTCAAGGAGTTTTTTATTGTTGTAGTTATTACTGATGTTGGGTAGGACAGAGAGAAATGGAGAGAGGAGAGGAAGACGGGGGAGAGAAAAATAGACACCTGCAGACCTGCCTCACCGCTTTTTTCTGAAAACTTAGGATTCTGCATTTTCCAATTATAAAGATCACTAGTGGAAAACGGCCAATATTGCATCAATTATTCGCCATTCTCATTTGGGGGTCCTAGGGCTCAGAGGGGCAGGGCCCCCAAATCGGGGGTTCTCTGGGCTGTACGGGCTCTCATATGGGGAGGGCTCCGTAAGTCCTGGCCTGCTGCCGGGGGTTCCTATGGGACTGTTGGAGGTTGAGGTTGGTAGGGAGGAGGGTACTCTAGGAGGTCTTCTTCGGGACCACCTTGGAGAATAGGGTAGGTGGGGGAAATGAGCGGGGGCATGGAGGGGGCAGTAGGTTGATGACGAGAATCCTTTAAAGCAAGAATGGTGGGTCAAGAAGCCTGTGGAGGAAGAAAAGGTTTTAGCCAAGAGGTAGGGCTCTCTACCAAATCCTGCCAAGTGATATAAGAGATCTGGTCCGGGTGTCCTGGGTGTCTGAAGATGACATCTCTGGTAGCATAAATAGAAGGCAGGTCCCAGGTTCCTTCTGGGGGACAACCGGTAGAGAAGGTTGACCACTCATTTTGACATTAAGTGATCATCCGGTCCTGTTTTTACCTCTAGACCCAAATTATGAGCTCTATGTTTGAATCCTTTGAAATGATCCAGGACCATAGTCAGAGGAGCTGAAGTAGACTTAAAATTTTGGACTTAAAGACAAGAATGAATACAGAGACAACACACACAAAGAAATACAGAGACAACATACTCAAAGAAAAACCCAGCGGCCCAGCCACCAACACTCTGAACCAACAGATGGGAGGACAGCCTCTCGCCGCTTCCCCACAGATGGGAGGACGGCCTCTCACCGCTTCCCCACAGATGGGAAGATGGCCTTTTGCCACTTCGTGGGCATGACCCACTCTCCCCTTCAAAATTTGCGAGGGGAATCCAGTCCCCTACAGCAGGGCCTGAGACGTCTCCCAGGACCCTAGACCCGGAGCTGCCCAGTGCGTCCGCCTTCGACTCCAAGGGGTCTCTCGCTACAGATACCTGAAGTTTGACCAGTCCTGAAGGCTCAGTGAGATGGGGATCCTAAACGAGCCCCCAAATGTTATGATGCCCAGAAGTTCGAGTCCCAATCTCACACAAAGAAGACCAGAATCACATGCAATAGCAAGAGCTTTTATTAGCAAGCTTAAGCTTGGGCCTCCAACACCCTTCTACGCAAGGGGAGAAGAGAGTCTGCAACTCTGATAACTTTTCATCCCACCTTTTTATAGTTAGCACAGGGTGGGTACAGGTGGAAATGTTTACACAGAACAAGGAACAGTTGGTTTTGGGTTAACAGCTGTTCTTACTTACCTCTTCAATATATATACATCAATCTGACCCTAGGGCCATATATGTTCACTTTTATCAACAGAGCCTGCATAATTTCTGAGTGCCTATCAAACTGAGCTCCAAGTCCTTGGCCATAGCTGGGAACATTCTAGATTTTACTCATTACAGAGCCAGTCTTCTTTGAGTGGCAGAGTAGGATGACCCAGCCTCTCTTCAGAGAGTAGGACCATCCTTAAAATACTACTTTCTAGTGAGGGTAAGGCCCTGAAGATACCCTCAGACAGACTTCTGCTGCTCCTGATGGAAGTGACCAATGGTGGTAAGAGGTGGTTAGAGGTCTAGGACCATCTATAGGGGAGTCCTAGGACCCCAGGTGATGAGGTGACCCGGTTTTGGCCAAAATGGCCACCATTAAGTGAATCAGTCTGGCTCTTTCCCAGTTTTTGTAGTAGTCCCTTCTTTGTCTGACAAGCTTAGACTTCTTCCTAGTTGTTAAAACCTTAAATGTCATTTGTTGTATCCAAGCTGGTATTAGGTTTCCAGAGTCAGGCCTTGAGTTAGGGTGAAAATAACCCTTTCCTTTCTTACTAATTCTATCTTACTAGAGAAGCCAAAGTCATTTGGGGGGGGAAGAAAAATAAAGAAAAAGGAGGGTGTCGGGCGGTAGCGCAGCAGGTTAAGCGCAGGTGGCCTGGCCTAAGGATTACAGGTCAGCCCCCGGCTCCCCACCTGCAGGGAAGGCGCTTCACAGGCGGTGAAGCAGGTCTGCAGGTGTCTCTCTTTCTCTCCCCTTCTCTGTCTTCCCCTCCTCTCTCCATTTCTCTCTGTCCTATCCAACAACGATGACATCAACAACAACAATAATAGCTACAACAATAAAACAAGGGCAACAAAAGGGAATAAATAAATATTGAAAAAAAAGAAAGAAAAAAAAGGAAAAGGAAACCATTAAGGTTTTTTTTTTTTTTAATTGGGAAAGAATGAGAAATAGAAATACTGCCAAGAGGCTGTTGTAGGAATGACTCTCTTCAGCTTCTCTATCATTTTATTTTATTTATTTATTTATTTATAAAAAAGGAAACACTGGGAGTTGGGCGGTAGCACAGCGGGTTAAGCGCAGGTGGCGCAAAGCGCCAAGGACTGGCGTAAGGATCCCGGTTCGAGCCCCCGGCTCCCCACCTGCAGGGGAGTCGCTTCACAGGCGGTGAAGCAGGTCTGCAGGTGTCTGTCTTTCCTCCTCTCTGTCTTCCCCTCCTCTCTCCATTTCTCTCTGTCCTATCCAACAACGAACAACATCAATAACAACAATAAAACAACAAGGGCAGCAAAATGGAATAAGTAAATAATTAAAAAAATACTTAAAAAAAAAAAAAAAAGGAAACACTGACAAAACCATAGGATAAAAGGGGTACAACTCCACACAATTCCCACCACCAGAACTCTTAACCCATGCCCTCCCTTGATAGCTTTCCCTCTTGGGGCATCAAGAACACAGTTCCACTGTTCTCAAGAGGATTTGATGGTTTGTTAGTTTTTCCCTTTTAATCTCAGGTAGGGGGGATGCAGAGGGGGAGAGGAGAACAAAAAGGAGAGACACCACAGGACTGCTCCACCATTCATGGACACCCCTCGTTGCTATGCGCACTACTCCCTTGTGGGGCTGCAGGCCCCAACCCAGTGTGCTCTCTACTGGGGAAGCTACCACCCAGCTTTTTTTTAAAGCTAGTTTCTAGTATCTATGTATTTATTTGATACCACCAGGGTTACCACTTGGGCTTGGTGCCGGCACTGTGAATCCTCCACTCTCAGCAGCCCCCTCCCCATTTCTTGTTTGTTTTATTTGCCAGGACAGAGAGAAATTGAGAGGGAGAGATAGAGAGAGATAGAGACAGAAAGACATAGAGAGAGAGAGAGACCTGCAGACCTGCTTCACTACTTGTGAAGCATCCCCCTTGAAGGTGGGGAGCAGAGGCTAGAACCTGGATCCTTGCACATGCTGATACATGTACTTAACTGAGCACACCATTGCCTGGCCTTATTTATTTATTTATACAGGGACCAGGTGGTTGCACACCTGGTTAAGCACTCATTTTATTTATTTATTTATTTATTTATTTATTTATTTATTTATTTATTTATTGTCATGAGCTAGAGAGAGAGAGACTCTGGCACATGGTGATGCCAGGAATCGGATTTGGAACCTCTAGGGCCTCCGGCATGAAAGTCAGGTGTGCTGCCACTAATGCTGTCTTTCCTCATCCAACCCTCCCCCCCCCTTTTTTTTTTTCCAGCATCAGAGCTAGAGTGGAAGCAGCAATCTTTAGAACTGCTTATTGGATAAAGCTTGAGGAACTCAAGACAGCATCTCCTTTGGATACACAAGAAGAATCATGGTTCAGAGAGCTTCAGTGAGATGCTCGAGATCCTACTTCCTCTCAGTGCTATTTTCTGGCTCTGGCTCTGGCTCTGGCTCTGGCTCTTACATTCACTGCAGGGGCCCCTATGCAGTAGTGACTCTGCCTCCTGGAACATGGGCTCTGGAGTGAAGAATCACCTGGGAGAAACAGAACACATCAGCTCCACGGCACGGCCAGTGCACACGTTTTGCCCTGCTGACATCACAAGCAGGATGCTGGGCAGGCCTTGAATTGTGACATCAAGGAGCATTTTCCACGCAGCCTTTGAGAAAGGGGAAGAGCACATGAGGAGAGCACAAAACAGCAGCCAAAAAGAAAGGTGAGAGGTTGTTAGAACCCCAAGGGATGTAGCGCTGGGGTGGGAGCACACTCCTTGCAGGGGAACCTCCCTGCAGCTGGGGAAGAGGGCCCAGGGTGAAGGCGTGGCTTCTGAGTGTCCACAGGGCTTTTTGTTGGTGGTGTGGGTTTGGTTTTCTCCCTCCTGTCATAGGGCAGTCACACCTCTGACTCGCCCTGATGTGCAGAGAGTACTTGGGCTTCCTTCTTCTGAAAGCCCCCATTTCCCTTGTCATGATAGGATTTTATTTTTCATGCAGTGGTGGGAAGGAGACTTTGCTCATGCGCTCTATAACTGTCGCCTTCCAGTCCAGTTTTAATTTTATCTCTTTCTGGGGGTGGTGAGGGACAGAGAGGAGACATATCAAGCAACTCCCCACCATCCATGGAACACCAGCAATTTTCTTTTTTTTTTTTTTTATTATTTTTTATTTTTTTTTTTTTATTTTAGGAGGGGTACAACTCCACACAATTCCCACCGCCCAATCTCCATATCCCACCCCCTCCCCCGATAGCTTTCCCATTCTCTATCCCTCTGGGAGCATGGACCCAGGGTCATTGAGGGTTGCAGAAGGTAGAAGGTCTGGCTTCTGTAATTGCTTCCTCGCTGAACATGGGCGTTGACTGGTCGGTCCATACTCCCAGTCTGCCTCTCTCTTTCCCTAGTAGGATGGGTCTCTGGGGAAGCTGAGCTCCAGGACACATTGGTGGGGTCTTCAATCCAGGGAAGTCTGGCCGGCATCCTGATGACTCCTGGAACCTGGTGACTAAAAAGAGAGTTAACATACAAAGCCAAACAAATTGTTGAGCAATCATGGACCCAAAGCTTGGAAAAGTGGAGAGGAAGTATTAGGGAGGTACTCACTGCAAACTCTAGTATACTTCTGCTTTCTTACTTTGGTGCCATACTCCAAACTCAATTTCTGCTTTGCGTTTCTACTTTTTTTTTTTTTTTACATGCATAACATTCCCCAGATTCCCATTTAGCAATACAACCCCCACTATTTCATTCATCATTTTTCATGGACCTGTATTCTCCCCACCCACCCACCCACCCCAGAGTCTTTTACTTTGGTGTAATACTCCAATTCCATTTCAGGTTCGACTTGTGTTTTCTTTTCTAATCTTGTTTTTCAACTTCGGCCTGAGAGTGAGATCATCCCATATTCATCCTTCTGTTTCTGACTTATTTCACTCAACATGATTTTTTCAAGGTCCATCCAAGATCGGCTGAAAACAGTGAAGTCACCATTTTTTACAGCTGAGTAGTATTCCATTGTGTATATAGACCACAACTTGCTCAGCCACTCATCTGTTGTTGGACACCTGGGTTGCTTCCAGGTTTTGGCTATTACAAATTGTGCTGCCAAGAACATATGTGTACACAGATCTTTTTGGATGGATGTGTTGGGTTCCTTAGGATATATCCCCAGGAGGGGAATTGCAGGGTCATAGGGTAGGTCCATTTCTAGCCTTCTGAGAGTTCTCCAGACTGTTCTCCACAGAGGTTGGACCAATTGACATTCCCACCAGCAGTGCAGGAGGGTTCCTTTGACCCCACACCCTCTCCAGCATTTGCTGCTGTTACCTTTTCTGATGTGTGACATTCTCACAGGAGTGAAGTGATATCTCATTGTTGTCTTGATTTGCATTTCTCTGACAATGAGAGACTTGGAGCATTTTTTCATGTGTTTCTCAGCCTTTTGGATCTCTTCTGTGGTGAATATTCTGTCCAATTCCTCCCCCCATTTTTGGATGGGGTTATTTGTTGTCTTGTTGTTGAGTCTGGTAAGCTCTTTATATATGTTGGTTATTAAACTCTTATCTGATGTATGGCATGTAAAGATCTTCTCCCATTCTGTGAGGGGTCTCTTGATTTGGGTAGTGGTTTCTTTTGCTGTGAAGAAGCTTTTTAATTTGATGTAGTCCCATAGGTTTATACTTGCCTTAGTCTTCCTTGTAATTGGATTCGTTTCATTGAAAATGTCTTTAAAATTTATGCGGAAAAAAGTTCTTCCAATATTTTCCTCTAAGTATCTGATAGTTTGTGGTCTAACATCCAAGTCCTTGATCCACTTGGAATTTACTTTTGTATTTGGTGAAATACAGTGATTCAGCTTCATTCTTCTGCATGTTTCAACCCATTGTTTCCAACACCATTTGTTGAAGAGACTCTGCTTTCCCCATGTAATAGTCTGGGCCCCTTTGTCAAAGATTAGATGTCCATAGGTGTGGGGCCTCATTTCTGGGCTCTCAATTCTATTCCACTGGTCAGTGTGTCTGTTCATGTTCCAGTACCAAGCAGTTTTGATGACAATGGCCCTATAATATAGTTTGAGATCTGGCAGTGTGATGCCTGCAGTTCTGTTCTTTTTTCTCAAGATTGTTTTGGCAATTCTAGGTCTTTTCTGGTTCCAGATAAACATTTGTAGCATTTGTTCTATTCTCCTAAAAAATGTGCTTGGGATCTTGATGGGGATAGCATTAAATTTGTAGATGGCTCTGGGTAATATATTCATTTTGATGATGTTAATTCTTCCAACCCATGAGCATGGAATATCTTTCCACTTCTTTGTGTCTTTTTCAATTTCTTTGAGTAGTGACTCATAATTTTCAGTATACAAGTCTTTCACTTCTTTGGTTAGGTTTATTCCTAGATATTTTATTGTTTTTGTTGCTATAGAAAAAGGAACTGATTTCTGGATTTCAATTTCTTCTAACTTAGTGTTTGCATAGAGGAATGCCACTGACTTTTGAATGTTAATTTTATAACCTGACACATTACTGTATTGCCTGATGATTTCCAAAAGCTTCTTGCTAGATTCCTTAGGTTTTTCCATGTATACTATCATGTCATCTGCAAATAAGGAGAGTTTGACTTCTTCTCTTCCAATCTGTATTCCTTTAATTCCTTGCTCCTGCCTGATTGCTATGGCAAGAACTTCCAACACTATGTTGAATAGTAATGGTGATAGTGGGCAGCCCTGTCTAGTACCTGATCTGAGGGGAAATGCTTCCAGTTTTTCACCATTGAGTATGATGTTGGCTGTAGGTTTGCTATATATAGACTCCACTATCTTCAGGAATTTTCTATCTATTCCCATTTTTTGTAGTGTTTTGATCATAAAGGGATGTTGTATTTTGTCAAAGGCTTTCTCTGCATCTATTGATATGACCATGTGGTTTTTGGTCTTGCTTTTGTTGATATGGTGGATCACATTGATTGATTTATGTATATTAAACCAACCTTGCATGCCTGGGATAAACCCCACTTGGTCATGATGGACAATCTTTTTGATATACTGCTGTATCCGGTTGGCTAGAATTTTGTTCAATATTTTCGCATCTATGTTCATCAGAGATATTGGTCTGTAGTTTTCTTTTTTGGTTGTGTCCCTGTCTGCTTTTGGTATCAGGGTGATGTTGGCTTCATAGAAGCTGGCAGGGAGTATTCCAGTGTCTTCAATCTTCTGGAAGACTTTTAAAAGTAGAGGTATTAGTTCTTCTTTGAAAGTTTTGTAGAATTCATTTGTAAAACCATCTGGTCCAGGACTTTTATTTTTGGGAAGATTTTTGATAACTGTTTCAATTTCATTAGCTGTGATGGGCCTGTTCATGTTATCCACTTCCTCTTTACTTAGTTTTGGAAGTTGGTAGGTATCTAGGAAATCATTCATTTCTTCCAGGTTCTCTAACTTGGTGGCATATAGTTGTTCATAGAAGCCTCGCATGATATGTTGAATTTCTGCAGTGTCTGTTGTGATATCTCCTCTTTCATTTACTATCCGATTTATTTGGGTCTTCTCCCTTTTTTGTTTTGTGAGTCTGGCTAAAGGTTTGTCGATTTTGTTTACTCTTTCGAAGAACCAACATTTACTTTCATTGATCTTTTGTATGGTTTTCCTATTCTCAATGTTATTTATTTCTGCCCTAACTTTAGTAATTTCTGTCCTTCTGGTTGCTTTAGGGTTCCTTTGTTGTTCTTCTTCTAGGTCTTTAAGATGTGCAATCAGGCTGTTTATTTGTGCCTTTTCTTGTTTCCTAATGTGTGCTTGTATAGCTATGAACTTCCCTCTTAGGACTGCTTTAGCTGTGTCCCAAATATTTTGATAGCTTGTGTCTTCATTTTCATTGAACTCTCGAAACATTTTGATTTCTTCCTTGATTTCCTCTTTGACCCAGAAGTTGTTAAGAAGTGTACTGTTGAGCTTCCACATTTTGGCACTGTTACTAATCTTTGGTTGATTGTTAAGTGTTAGTTTAATTCCACTGTGGTCTGAGAAGATGCTTGGGATGATTTCAGTGCTCTTGAATAGGCTGATGCTGTCTTTGTGGCCTAACATATGGTCTTTCCTTGAGAATGATCCATGTGGATTTGAGTAAAATGTGTATTCCAGTTTCTTGGGATGAATGACTCTGAAAATGTCCAATAGTTCTAGTTTATCTATCTCTTCATTTAGCTCCCTTATGTCTTTACTGATTTTCTGCCTGGATGATCTGTCAAGTTGAGATAGTGGGGTGTTGAAGTCCCCTACTATGATTGTGTTACTGTTAATATATTGCTGTAGCTCTTTCAGTAGAAGTTTGATGTATTTAGATGGCTTCTCATTGGGTGCATAGATATTAATAATTGTTAAGTCCTCTTGATTGACTGATCCTCTGAGCATTAAGTAGTGTCCATTCCTATCTTTTTTAATTTTATCTATTTTAAAGTCTATCATGTCAGATATGAGAATAGCTGTTCCTGCCCTTTTTTGTGGGCCATTGGCTTGAATGATAGTTTTCCATCCTTTCACTTTAAGTCTGTGTTTGTCTTGTTGCGTTAGGTGAGTTTCCTGTAGACAACATATTGTTGGGTTGTGTTTTCTGATCCATCTTCCTACTCTGTGTCTTTTAATAGGTGAATTCAGGCCATTCACATTTATTGATATCAAAGATTGAAGATATTTTAACGCCATTCTTGTAGAGTTTTAGAGTGTTTTGATATATGTTCTATTTGTGGTGGTCTGGTTGTTTATAGGAAACCTTTCAGAACTTCTTTCAAGGCAGGCTTGGTGATGGTTGCTTCCTTCAACTGTTGCTTGTCTGAGAAGGTTTTGATGCTTCCATCTAGTCTGAATGACAATCTAGCAGGATATAGTATTCTTGGCTGAAAGCCTTTCTCATTGAGCACTCGATAGATATCTTGCCATTCTCTTCTGGCCTGTAGTGTTTGTATGGAGAAGTCTGCTGCTAATCTTATGGGTTTTCCTTTGTAGGTGACTCTTTGTTTTTCTCTTGCAGCCTTGAGGGTCCTTTCTTTATCCTTATTCCTTTCCAATCTAAGTATGACATGTCTTGGTGTCTTTAGGTCTGGGTTAATTCTGTTTGGGACCCTCTGGGCTTCTTGAATCTTTATGTCTTTGGTGTTGTCTAGACTAGAGAAATTTTCAGCTATTATGGCCTGGAGAACGCTTTCTTCCTCCCCTTCTCTTTCTTCCTCTGGTAAGCCAATAATGCGTATATTGTTTCTTTTGAAGTCATCCCATAGGACTCTGTTGTTGTTTTCAGCATCTCTTAATCTCTTTTTGAGATCTCTTACTTCTTTTTTAGTTGTCTCTAATTCCTCCTCAATCTTGCTAATTCTGTCTTCAGCCTCATTGATTCTATTCTCTCTGCCCTCTACTGCTTTCTGGAGTTCATCTATTTTGTTGCCCTGCTCTGATACTGTTTTAGCTTGTTCAGCTAGTTGCCTTCTTAGCTCAGCAATTTCAGCTTTCAGCTCTCTAATAACCATGCGATTATTAGAATTTTCTTCCATATTCTCATTTGTTGTTCCTGCAGTTCTGATTACAATTTTTTCAAATTCTTTACTCACTCCTGTTATTATTTCCTTAGCTAATGTTTGGATGTTGAACTCGTTGTTTTGTGCTTCGCCCTCTGGAGGACTTTTAGCTGGACTCTTGTCCTGGTTCGAGTCTCCAATATTTTTTCTTGTTGTTTTAACCATTTTATATAAGTTAACAGTTTTTTCAATCCCTGAGTTGGAGTTCAGTGGTGTAAAAGCCTTTTTTTTTTTTTCCCCTGTAGGCTATGGTAGCCTGAGGGCTTTTAAACTATCAATAGGCTTCTTGGCTTAATCAATGACTCCTGACCAAGAGATAAAGCAGGGTGTGGCAGAGATAATCCAGTGGTTATGCAAAGAGACTTTCACAGCCCTTCAGCTATGCCACCGAGGTATAGGTCTTCTCCTGAGTTTCCCGGTTAGATCTCTGTGCCCTGGTGTCCCTCCCTGTTGCTGCTCCAGATTCTGAGGGTAGTAGCAATGGAGACTCAGAGTTGTACTTGGTGAGTCTCTGGGGAGTCCTTTCCTCCCTTCAGCTGTCCCCTTGTTGGTGGAGCAGACTGGAGGTGGTGTCTCCACTGACAAACTGTCGAACTGTTAGCAGTCACTTAATCTCTCTTTAGGCCCCTCTCTCCTCTCTGTCACCAGCCACGCGTGTTTGTACTCACGGGTGATTTACTGGGTTTCTGTGGTCATTCTAGTCCTGTCTTGTTTCGGTCCGGGTGGTCTCCTTTGGTATTCCTAGTTGATCCGGGAGAGGAGAGGAGAGGAGAGAAAGCGATCTGCTGCTCGTAGCTCCGCCCGGAACACCAGCAATTTTCATCCTTAGTACTGTCATTGGTATATCTCATGCTGCTGGGGATTGAACCCAGGACCTCATGCATGAAAGGCATGAGCTTTACCTGATACGATCTCCCTGACCAGAGCCACAGAGACAGGACAGAGGGAGAGCGTCAGGGAAGTCACACACCCAGCTAACCACACATATTACCATGAGCAAGGACTCGAGTTCAAGCCCATGTTCCCCACCTGCAGAAGGAACGTTTCACAAGTAGTGAAGCAGGCCTACAGGTGTCTCTCTTTCTCTCTCCCTATCTCCCCTCCTCTCTCAATTTTTCTCTGTCTGATCAAATAAAAATAGAAAGGAAAATGAAAAAATGGCCTCCAGGACAGTGGATTTATAGTGCAGGCACTAACCCCCAGCGATAACCTTAGTAGCAAAATAAAATAGAGACAGAGAGAAATACCAAAAAAGACCACTCTAGTGGCCAGGAGATGGCACAGTGGATAAAGTTTTGGACTCTCAAGCATGAGGTCCCAACTTCAGTCCCTGACATTGCATGTGCCAGAGTGATGCTCTGGCTTTCTCTCTCTCTCTCTCTCTCTCTCTCTCTCTCTCTCTCTTCCTCCTCACCTTTAATTAATAAATTAATCAATTAATAAATTAATACCACCACTCCACCATCTGTGGAGTTGCACTTGTCTCTGTCTTTGGTGTCCTTGGTGCCAAGGTCTCATTCATGCAAAGTAGCACTCTGCCAGTAGGTCACTTCCCTGGTTGCATGATGTGACTTCTTTCTGTTTACTCTCTCTTGTCCAGGATTCGTTCTGTGATTGTGTCAAGGAGAACAGTCCCTGATATGTTCCTCATGAGGGGTGACTAACCACATAGCCTCTCTAACCCATGGATAGACAAATACTACTAAGAGAAGGGCTAGTCCAATCCTGCAAGTTCTCTCAGTTTCTGCCTTGCCTTCCTACAGCTTTGCTCTATCTCCCCAGGGCCAGTTCAAGATCAAGTCCCAGCCACGATGCCTCCTATCCAGTCCTCAAGAGTTCCCCAAGACCATCAGCTGATGAATAACAGCAGCAATACCAGAAGGTTCGAGGACCAAGTCCTCTGTCCCATTTGTCTGGAAGTATTCCGTGGCCCAGTCACCACAGCCTGTGGTCATAACTTCTGCATGTCCTGCCTCCAGAGTTTCTGGGACCACCAGGTCACCATGGGTGAGATGCTCTATTGCCCCCAGTGCCGGGAGAACTTCCCCTGCAGACCACGCCTCGCCAAGAATGTCATCCTGGAGGAGATGGTGGCCTGCTTTACCCAGGCCAAGGACCAGGCTGTGGTGCCCTCACGAAACCTGACCGGGTCCAAGGATGTACCCTGTGACTTCTGTTCTCCCCAGAAGCTCAAGTCAGTCAAGTCATGTCTGCAGTGCATGGCCTCCCTGTGCGAGAAGCACCTGCGTAGTCACTATAGCGACCAGCTGTTCCAGGACCACCAGCTCCTGGAGCCCGTGTGGGACCTCAAGGGCCGCCTGTGCCGGAAGCACCGCAAGCTACAGCAGCTGTACTGCCGCACAGAAGGCTCCTGCGTGTGTGGGGTCTGCCTGCTGGAGGAGCACAAGAACCATGACACCATCTCCCTGGAGGAGGAGCGCGCCCACAAGGAGGTCTGCAGCCGGAGGGACCTGTGTCATACACTGAAGGCGGCACTCACCTTCACAGGACACACACTTCCTGGGAGGGAAATGATGAGGTTATGAGGGTCATGCCAATGAGTTCAGTGAACAAGTGTTGAAAAGTGAACAAAGGGAGGTCGGGCGGTAGTGCAGCAGGTTAAGAGCACATGGCACAAAGTGCAAGGACCGGCATAAGCACCCAGGTTCGAGCCCCAGTTCCCCACCTGCAGGGGAGTCTCTTCGCAGGCGGTGAAGCAGGTCTGCAGGTGTCTGTCTTTCTCTCCCCCTCTCTGTCTTCCCCTCCTCTCTCCATTTCTCTCTGTCCTATCCAACCACAGCAATAACAAAAATAACAATAATAACAACAGCGATAAACAACAAGGGCAACAAAAGGGAAAAAACTAGCCTCGTGAAACAACAACTACAGTAATAAAACAAGGTCAACAAAAGGAATAAATAAATATTTAAAGAAAGAAAGAAAGAAAGAAAGAAAGAAAGAAAGAAAGAAAGAAAGAAAGAAAGGAAGACTCACCTCCAGGAGCAGTGGATTCGTAGTGTAGGCATGGAGCCCCAGCAATAACCCTGGAGGCCAAAGAAAAGACGATAAAGCCTATGTTCTATTCCTGTACAGAAACAGGAAAGGCTAGGCCGGTGACACAGCTCACGTGGATGGTGTGCTGCCTTGCCGTGTGCACAGCCTGAGTTTGAGCCATGTCCCCACCCAGAAGGAAGCTTTGCTATTGTGATCTCTCTCTGTGTCTCTCTCTCTTTCTTTCTCTCTTTCTCCCTCTCACTTTTCCTCTTCCTCTCCCTACTTCTCTCACCCACCCTCTACACCACCCTCATCCCTGCTGTCTCTATCTTAAAGAAAAAAAAAAAAAGGTTGTTGGCAGGGAGGTGGCCCAGTGGGTACAGAACATGCCTTGCATGTGTGAGACTCTGGGTTTAATCCCT